>NW_023330767.1:0-63499 GCF_011100685.1 Canis lupus familiaris | reverse complement strand
ACCGCCGGGAGCGCGAATCCAACAGCGCAGGCCCCGGAGCACAGGGCGCTGGGGACACAGCGCAGGATCCGGCCTCCCCCGGGACAGTCAGAAGCCAGGAGGGCCCAGGACAGCAAGGACATTCCTACCCCTGGCGCCCGGAGCTGAGCAGATCAGCGGCCCCGCCCCCAGAGCATCCAGGCCCCTGGAGACTGAGAGCTCCGGAGTTACTGCGGGAGCTGACTCCAGGGCTCCAGAGCTGGCAGCCACCACTGTTGCTGTTCCTCCTGGGGCCTCACGGGGTAAACAACCCCCACTGAGCCTCACAGTGGCCTCACCTGATAAACAGCTTAAACATCTTTCACTGAGCCCTGCAGGAGGCAGGGGGCTGAGCAGCTCCCCCAAGTGCTGACACCTGAGAATCAGCACAACAGGCCCCTCCCCCAGAAGACCAGCTAGAGGGACAGGGGAAAAACAAATTATTGACCAGTTAGCACTGGAAAGTTCCAGGGGAAGTCGAGGGATTTACAGTATACAGAATCAGAGGATATTCCCTCTTGTTTTTGATTTCTGTTTGCTTCCCCCCCTTTTTTTCTTTTCTTCTCTCTTTTTTTCTTTTTCTTTCTTTTTCCTCCCCTTTTTTCCTTTTTCTTTTCTTCTTTCTCTCTCTCTTTTTCTCCTTTTCCCAATACAACTTGTTTTTGGTCACTCTGGACTGAGCAAATTGACTAGAAGGAAAACTTCACCTCCAAAGAAAGAATCAGAAACAGTCCTCTCTCCCACAGAGTTACAAAATTTGGATTACGATTCAATGTCAGAAAGCCAATTCAGAAGCACTACTATAAAGCTACTGGTGGCTCTAGCAAAAAGCATAAAGGACTCAAGAGACTTCACCAAATCCACCTGAGCATCCTAACATGGTCTCATCTATCGTAGTTGACCACTCACTCCCACCTTATCATTCTCCAATCTTTAAAAAAATATATTTTATTTATTTATTCATGAGAGAAGAGAGAGGGAGAGAGAGGTAGAGACACAGGCAGAGGGAGAAGCAAGATCCATGCAGGGAGCTCAACGTGGGACTTGATCCCGGGACTCCAGGATCACGTCCTGGGCTGAACACCGGCACTTTAACTGCTGACCCACCCAGGTGTCCCAACATTGTCCAGTCCTAACTTGCAAGCCATCACACTCTATGGCGTTTCTTGTACCTCAATTATTACTCTTCTTCCATATCTTTGGCTGTCTCCTCTTTCTCAATCTCATTTCTAAATTTTGGAATGCCCCATTGTTGGTTCCTGAGATTCTTCTCATTGTACCTTCTTTCCTGAGGAGATCTTATTCATTCTGAAGGTAAATGCAATCTAAGTTTACACCTCCCGAGCTCCAGGCCCATTTTACCTTGCCCATGTAATCCAGGACTGTTGGGTCCCAATTAAATGTATCTTCAAAATATTTTCTCTCTCCAGAGTCTCTCTTCTCAATAAATCACTCCATCAAGTACCCAGCTACGAAAGGAAACATATATGAATAAGTCTTCTTTCCTTTCTTTTCCTTATCTCTCGTCTTGAATCCATTGAAAAGTTGACTCAAGTTAAATCAATCACCCTGCTTAAAAATCCTTCCAAGAATTTTCTTAGCACCTGTAAGAAAATCCAACATTGTAGCAGAGTCAAGGAGGCTTTTCAGGTGAGATAGGCCATCTTCTCCAGGCTCCTGTCATGGCACACCTCCCTGCTACACTCCAGCTGTGCAAAAATCCTTAGTTCCAGACAGCCTTTTTCCTGCTGTGGGCTTTTGTAATGGCTGTGTTCTCTTTCCTCCCTCCTGTTCCCTGAGTGACTGGTTCTTTTTCACTATTCAAGCATCAACCAATTGTCAAGTCATCAAAGAGTTTAAGCCTGCCTATTTTAGCTAAGTAGATCTCTGAAGTTAATCTGGTCAGGTGGCCCTGTTCATTTTATTCAAAGCACTTATAAAATCTCTAACTTTCTTATTAATGTACATGTTTATTGATTGCACCCACCTAAAGGAACATAAGCCTCTTGAGACCAAACTGTCACTGTTTCGTCATCATTCCTGTATCCCCATGCCTAGAGCCATGCCTAGGTTCTTGTATTCAATACTTATCAAGTACAAGAATAACTGAATACAGTGCCAAGATGCTATTAAATGACTATGAATTGTCTGGACTAACTGGTTCATGTAATTAACATTTGTGGTTGTCAGTATGATGCAGACTTTTCACTGACCTATTCTGAGTTTTGCAGATATATCTGTTTATATAGACAGGTGGTTTACATATAATGAGGCTACAGACTTTAACAATAAAGATTAAGAAACAATTTAAAGGCCTAAAATTTAGTGGTTGCCAAATAATTTTTTTCCAATAATTTATAGGGCATCCATATTAAAAATATTTTGTAGCCCTAAAAAATGTTGCTACAATTCCAGGGTTTTTGAATAAAAGATTCCCATTATATACTATTACATGGAAAACAGAAGACTGCAAAAAAGCATTTATAATATGATCATATTTTTAGTAAACATTCACATCGAAAAAAACCTGGAGAAATATATGAAAAAATACTAGCAATAGTTATACCTTGGTATAGCTATGAGGACTATAAATAATTTTTTATCTGCCTTTCTGATGTCATAAAAGTTCTCAAATTAAACATATCCTGGACAGATATTGCTCTATACTTAGAAAAGTAGCCTAATTTTAATTTGAGGACTAAGACTAAAACTAATTTTATTTTAGTTATTTTTAATAATAAATTTATTTTTATTGATGTTCAATTTGCCAACATACAGAATAACACCCAATGCTCATCCCGTCAAGTTCCCCCCTCAGTGCCTGCCACCCAGTCACCCCCACCCCCTGCCCTCCTCCCCTTCCACCACCCCTAGTTAGTTTCCCAGATGTAGTTAGGAGTCTTCCATGTCTGTCTGCATTTCTGATATTTCCTACCCATTTTCTTCTCCCTTCCCCCCTTATTTGAAAGAAAAAGAAGATCTTGTTGTGGCTGAACATCAATTTCGTATCAAATGTTCTTTCTTTTTTAACGATTGATTTCTTTATTTCAGAGAGGAAAAAAGAGCATGAGCGGGAGGGGCAGAGGGAGAGGGAGAGAAAATATCTCAAGCCGACTCTGTGCTAAGTGCAGAACTCCACGTTGGAGTTTCCATGGCTGGACCTCATGACCCTGAGATTACAAACCTAGGCCATAAACAAGAGTTGGAACGCTAAACCAACTGCACCATGCAGACACTCCCACTTCTATTATTTCAAAAATGTTTTTTCTCGGCTTGAGTCTTTGGGAAACAAACAAACAAAACCCTATAGTGTAATTACAAAGTAAAGAAAATGAAAGAACTGCATAAAGAATATAAAAACAAACAAACAAAAAGAATATAAAAACACCTAAGATTTTCCAGTTTTGTTTTGTTTCTTCTTAACCATTATATACTAGGTCTACATTCCATCACTCCTTTTCCTTTCCTGTTTTCCACACATTCTAGTGTCTCAGTCACCTTCAAGTTAAAAATTTTTGAGTAAGAAAGTACAACTTTCATTTATTTTCTTCCATTAAATTTGACTGAACTACAGAGCAAGGTTTGTGTTTGCAGTGGTTATGAAATTTATATTCTTGGCATCTGACACCAAAAGTCCAAAAGGAAAAAAAGGAGTGTAAGGGGGTAGGAGTGGAAGGAGAAACACTTCTGAAGCAGTGTTACCTCTTCCCTTCCTTCCTTTTATGCTACCAAAACTCAGCACTCAGGAGGGACAAAAGGATATCAAAGAAAGCTGGTCTTCTCCATTCATTCCATAAGGGCCGGTGAGAATTCTGCTCAGGCGTGACACCAGGACTGGTGCAACGTTAATTCTTCATATCTTTTCCTCTGGTATTCACACATTGACCCACATATTTAGATGACCAGGAAGTTATTTCAACAAAAACAGTCTTATAGCAATTCCAAATGAAGTGGAAAAAAAAAAGACACAGCAAGGGTTGATTCTGTTTTATCTCTATTTTTGTAATATCGTGAGTTAATTTTTTTAAGTATGAGGAACATTGCATTCTCAGGGAAATTAAGAATTAAAACTAATACCTCAGAGGGGAGGAGCAAGATGGCGGAAGAGTAGGGTCCCCAAATCACCTGTCTCCACCAAATTACCTAGAAAACCTTCAAATTATCCTTAAAATCTATCAATTCGGCATGAGATTTAAAGAGAGACCAGCTGGAATGCTACAGTGAGAAGAGTTCGCGCTTCTATCCAGGTAGGAAGACGGGGAAAAAGAAATAAAGAAACAAAAGGCCTCCAAGGGGGAGGGGCTCCGCGAGGAGCCGGGCTGAGGCCGGGGCGAGTGTCCCCAGGACAGGAGAGCCCCGTCCCGGAGGAGCAGGAGCTGCACCAACCTTCCCGGGCGGAAAGGGGCTCGCAGGGAGGTGGAGCAGGACCCAGGAGGGCGGGGATGCCCTCGGGTTCCCTGAGACAGTAACAGAGCAACTGCGCGCCCAGGAGAGTGCGCCGAGCTCCCTAAGGGCTGCAGCCCGCACGGCGGGACCCGGCGGGACCCGGAGCAGCTCGGAGGGGCTCGGGCAGAGGAAGAGGCTCCGTGCGGAGGGGGCTGCGCGGTTCCAGGAGCAGCTGGGGGGGGCTGGGGGGCGGCTCCGCGGAGGGGGTTGCGCGGCCCGGGAGCGCGAATCCACCAGCGCAGGCTCCGGAGCACAGGGCGCCGGGACACAGCCCAGGATCTGGTCTCCCCCCGGGACAGGCATTGGCCGGGAGGGCCCAGGACAGCAAGGAGGCTCCTGCCCCGAGCTGAGCAGATCCGCGGCCCCGCCCCTGGAGCCTCCAGGCCCTGCAGACGGAGTTCCTGCCGGAGCTGAATCCAGGTTTCCAGAGCTGGCCCCGCCACTGGGGCTGTTCCTCCTGCGGCCTCACGGGGTAAACAACCCCCACTGAGCCCTGCACCAGGCAGGGGCACAGCAGCTCCCCCAACTGCTAACACCTGAAAATCAGCACAACAGGCCCCTCCCCCAGAACACCAGCTAGACTGACAAATTCCAGGAGAAGCCAAGGGACTTAAGGACACAGAATCAGAAGATACTCCCCCGTGGTTCTTTTTTTCTTTTTTTTTTTTTTTTTTTTTTTTTTGGTTTTTGATTTGTTTCCTTCCCCCACCCCCTTTTTTTCTCCTTTCTTTTTCTTTCTCTATTTCTTCTTTTTTTTCTTCCCCCTTTTTTTTCTCTTTCTCTTTTCTTTCCTTCTTTCTCTCCTCTCTTTTTCTCTTTTTCCCAATACAACTTGCTTTTGGCCCTCTGCACTGAGCAAAATGACTAGAAGGAAAACCTCACCTCAAAAGAAAGAATCAGAAACAGTTCTCTCTCCCACAGAGTTACAAAATCTGGATTACAATTCAATGTCAGAAAGCCAATTCAGAAGCACTATTATACAGCTACTGGTGGCTCTAGAAAAAAGTATAAAGGACTCAAGAGACTTCATGACTGCAGAATTTAGAGCTAATCAGGCAGAAATTAAAAATCAATTGAATGAGATGCAATCCAAACTAGAAGTCCTAACGACGAGGGTTAACGAGGTGGAAGAACGAGTGAGTGACATAGAAGACAAGTTGATAGCAAAGAGGGAAACTGAGGAAAAAAGAGACAAACAATTAAAAGACCATGAAGATAGATTAAGGGAAATAAACGACAGCCTGAGGAAGAAAAACCTACGTTTAATTGGGGTTCCCGAGGGCGCCGAAAGGGACAGAGGGTAGGAATATGTATTTGAACAAATTCTAGCTGAAAACTTTCCTAATCTGGGAAGGGAAACAGGCATTCAGATCCAGGAAATAGAGAGATCCCCCCCCTAAAATCAATAAAAACCGTTCAACACCTCGACATTTAAGAGTGAACCTTGCAAATTCCAAAGATAAAGAGAAGATCCTTAAAGCAGCAAGAGACAAGAAAACCCTGACTTTTATGGGGAGGAGTATTAGGGTAACAGCAGACCTCTCCACAGAGACCTGGCAGTCCAGAAAGGGCTTGCAGGATATATTCAGGGTCCTAAATGAGAAGACCATGCAACCAAGAATACTTTATCCAGCAAGGCTCTCATTCAAAATGGAAGGAGAGATAAAGAGCTTCCAAGACAGGCAGCAACTAAAAGAATATGTGACCTCCAAACCAGCTCTGCAAGAAATTTTAAGGGGAACTCTTAAAATTCCCCTTTAAGAAGAAGTTCAGTGGAACAGTCCACAAAAACAAGGACTGAATAGATATCATGATGACACTAAACTCATATCTCTCAATAGTAACTCTGAACATGAACGGGCTTAATGACCCCATCAAAAGGCGCAGGGTTTCAGACTGGATAAAAAAGCAGGACCCATCTATTTGCTGTCTACAAGAGACTCATTTTAGACAGAAGGACACCTACAGCCTGAAAATAAAAGGTTGGAGAACCATTTACCATTCGAATGGTCCTCAAAAGAAAGCAGGGGTAGCCATCCTTATATCAGATAAACTAAAATTTACCCCAAAGACTGTAGTGAGAGATGAAGAGGGACACTATATCATACTGAAAGGATCTATCCAACAAGAGGACTTAACAATCCTCAATATATATGCCCCGAATGTGGGAGCTGCCAAATATATAAATCAATTATTAACCAAAGTGAAGAAATACTTAGATAATAATACACTTATACTAGGTGACTTCAATCTAGCTCTTTCTATACTCGATAGGTCTTCTAAGCACAACATCTCCAAAGAAACGAGAGCTTTAAATGATACACTGGACCAGATGGATTTCACAGATATCTACAGAACTTTACATCCAAACTCAACTGAATACACATTCTCCTCAAGCACACATGGAACTTTCTCCAGAATAGACCACATATTGGGTCACAAATCGGGTCTGAACCGATACCAAAAGATTGGGATTGTCCCCTGCATATTCTCAGACCATAATGCCTTGAAATTAGAACTAAATCACAACAAGAAGTTTGGAAGGACCTCAAACACATGGAGGTTAAGGACCATCCTGCTAAAAGATAAAAGGGTCAACCAGGAAATTAAGGAAGAATTAAAAAGATTCATGGAAACTAATGATAATGAAGGTACAACCATTCAAAATCTTTGGGATGCAGCAAAAGCAGTCCTAAGTGGGAAATACATCTCAATACAAGCATCCATTCAAAAACTGGAAAGAACTCAAATACAAAAGCTAACCTTACACATAAAGGAGCTAGAGAAAAAACAGCAAATAGATCCTACACCCAAGAGAAGAAGGGAGTTAATAAAGATTCGAGCAGAACTCAAAGAAATCGAGACCAGAAGAACTGTAGAACAGATCAACAGAACCAGGAGTTGGTTCTTTGAAAGAATTAATAAGATAGATAAACCATTAGCCAGCCTTATTAAAAAGAAGAGAGAGAAGACTCAAATTAATAAAATCATGAATGAGAAAGGAGAGATCACTACCAACACCAAGGAAATACAAACGATTTTAAAAACATATTATGAACAGCTATACGCCAATAAATTAGGCAATCTAGAAGAAATGGACGCATTCCTGGAAAGCCACAAACTACCAAAACTGGAACAGGAAGAAATAGAAAACCTGAACAGGCCAATAACCAGGGAGGAAATTGAAGCAGTCATCAAAAACCTCCCAAGACACAAGAGTCCAGGGCCAGATGGCTTCCCAGGGGAATTCTATGAAACGTTTAAAGAAGAAACCATACCTATTCTCCTAAAGCTGTTTGGAAAGATAGAAAGAGATGGAGTACTTCCAAATTCGTTCTATGAGGCCAGCATCACCTTAATTCCAAAACCAGACAAAGACCCCACCAAAAAGAATTACAGACCAATATCCCTGATGAACATGGATGCAAAAATTCTCAACAAGATACTGGCCAATAGGATCCAACAGTACATTAAGAAAATTATTCCCATGACCAAGTAGGATTTATCCCTGGGACACAAGGCTGGTTCAACACCCGTAAAACAATCAATGTGATTCATCATATCAGCAAGAGAAAAACCAAGAACCATAGGATCCTCTCATTGGATGCAGAGAAAGCATTTGACAAAATACAGCATCCATTCCTGATCAAAACTCTTCAGAGTGTAGGGATAGAGGGAACTTTCCTCGACATCTTAAAAGCCATCTATGAAAAGCCCACAGCAAATATCATTCTCAATGGGGAAGCACTGGGAGCCTTTCCCCTAAGATCAGGAACAAGACAGGGATGTCCACTCTCACCACTGCTATTCAACATAGTACTGGAAGTCCTAGCCTCAGCAATCAGACAACAAAAAACATTAAAGGCATTCAAATTGGCAAAGAAGAAGTCAAACTCTCCCTCTTCGCCGATGACATGATACTCTACATCGAAAACCCAAAAGTCTCCACCCCAAGATTGCTAGAACTCATACAGCAATTCGGTAGCGTGGCAGGATACAAAATCAATTCCCAGAAGTCAGTGGCATTTCTATACACTAACAATGAGACTGAAGAAAGAGAAATTAAGGAGTCAGTCCCATTTACAATTGCACCCAAAAGCATAAGATACCTAGGAATAAACCTAACCAAAGATCTAAAGGATCTATACCCTCAAAACTATAGAACACTTCTGAAAGAAATTGAGGAAGACACAAAGAGATGGAAAAATATTCCATGCTCATGGATTGGCAGAATTAAGATTGTGAAAATGTCAATGTTACCCAGGGCAATATACACGTTTAATGCAATCCCTATCAAAATACCATGGACTTTCTTCAGAGAGTTAGAACAAATTATTTTAAGATTTGTGTGGAATCAGAAAAAAATCCAGGGAATTTTAAAAACGAAAACCATATCTGGGGGCATCACAATGCCAGATTTCAGGTTGTACTACAAAGCTGTGGTCATCAAGACAGTGTGGTACTGGCACAAAAACAGACACATAGATCAAAGGAACAGTATAGAGAATCCAGAAGTGGACCCTGAACTTTATGGGCAACTAATATTCGATAAAGGAGGAAAGACTATCCATTGGAAGAAAGACAGTCTCTTCAATAAATGGTGCTTGGAAAATTGGACATCCACATGCAGAAGAATGAAACTAGACCACTCTCTTTAACCATACACAAAGATAAACTCAAAATGGATGAAAGATCTAAATGTGAGACAAGATTCCATCAAAATCCTAGAGGAGAACACAGGCAACACCCTTTTTGAACTCGGCCATAGTAACTTCTTGCAAGATACATCCACGAAGGCAAAAGAAACAAAAGCAAAAATGACCTATTGGGACTTCATCAAGATAAGAAGCTTTTGCACAGCAAAGGATACAGTCAACAAAACTCAAAGACAACCTACAGAATGGGAGAAGATATTTGCAAATGACATATCAGATAAAGGGCTAGTTTCCAAGATCTATAAAGAACTTCTTAAACTCAACACCAAAGAAACAAACAATCCAATCATGAAATGGGCAAAAGACATGAACAGAAATCTCACAGAGGAAGACATAGACATGGCCAACATGCACATGAGAAAATGCTCTGCATCACTTGCCATCAGGGAAATACAAATCAAAACCACCATGAGATCCCACCTCACGCCAGTGAGAATGGGGAAAATTAACAAGGCAGGAAACAACAAATGTTGGAGAGGATGCGGAGAAAAGGGAACCCTCATACACTGTTGGTGGGAATGTGAACTGGTGCAGCCACTCTGGAAAACTGTGTGGAGGTTCCTCAAACAGTTAAAAATATACCTGCCCTACGACCCAGCAATTGCACTGTTGGGGATTTACCCCAAAGATACAAATGCAATGAAACGCCGGGACACCTGCACCCCGATGTTTCTAGCAGCAATGTCCACGATAGCCAAACTGTGGAAGGAGCCTCGGTGTCCAACGAAAGATGAATGGATAAAGAAGATGTGGTTTATGTATACAATGGAATATTACTCAGCTATTAGAAATGACAAATACCCACCATTTGCTTCAACGTGGATGGAACTGGAGGGTATTATGCTGAGTGAAGTAAGTCAGTCGGAGAAGGACAAACATTATATGTTCTCATTCATTTGGGGAATATAAATAATAGTGAAAGGGAATAGAAGGGAAGGGAGAAGAAATGTGTGGGAAATATCAGAAAGGGAGACAGAACGTAAAGACTGCTAACTCTGGGAAATGAACTAGGGGTGGTAGAAGGGGAGGAGTGCGGGGGGTGGGAATGAATGGGTGTCGGGCACTGGGGGTTATTCTGTATGTTAGTAAATTGAACACCAATAAAAAATAAATTAAAAAAAACTAATACCTCAGCAATATAATTGAGGCTCCATAGGTGAATTTCAAATTGATTTGGGAAATATTGCCATCACTGTGCAGTCAAGTGATGGTGAGTGTTAAGATTCAGTCTAAGAGTCTAAGTTTATGTAGTCCAAGTGTTACCACTTTCTATAGAAATGACACCAACTCCCCCTCAATTTTACAGCTAGCTATTTGTATTCTAAATCAAAGTTGTGTGTTCTTAATGTGGCAAACTTAACATGACAACACTTTCAATGAGAAAGTCATTCCTACTTGTAATGAGAAATTTGAAAAGGAAACTATTCCTCATGTCTTTTCTCCTGTCTTTCACCGGGTCCTCGAATTTTCCTGATTGGTTACCCTGCAACCCTAAACCACCTCATTAGAGAAGCAGATCCGACTGAGGCAATAACAAGGGGTACTTCACAACAATGAATGCTTCTAACTACTTGATGGAAAGTGATGTCCATTTATGAGCAACTGTTCTAGCTTATTCTGGAGCTATTATTAGACAAAACAGAGGAACGCTGTCACTTTCTGATTCACATACAGGAAGTTTAATTAGTGCACAACTGGGAACGTGTTTCAAGTCATAAAAGTGTTGATAACTCATATGAAGATATTTGTGAGCCAATTTAGAAGGTCACGGTAAATTTAGCAAATTTAATGAAAACTGTAACATCATAGACTAGTAAAGACAAGGCTCCTGTCAGTCTTTTGTGACACACACAAATCACTTTTGTGCTTGGGAATAATTATACTGAAAGAGATTTTATAAATTAAATAAATTAATTATTAATTCTAAATCTCGGAGACAGCCTTGTCAGTTAAAAGACTTAAGACCTGCAAGTGATACTTCAGCTCCACCTCTGAAGATTAACAAGAATGGAACCATTTTGGAAAATAAGTTTTTAATATCCCTGGGGTAACCATTAATAGGATCCTGAGAGCAAGGACAGTTGCTTAGAAAAGAATATCCAAACCATCGGCTGATGGTGTGGGCCTCCAATTATCACAACCCCTGCCTGTTGGCAGTTCTAAGAACAAGTCATCAAAACAAAGGATGTAGAAGAGTAGGAAAGGGAAATTGTAAGTTCATATAAAGTTTATATATTTAAGTTATTAAATAGAAACAAGTAATAAAAGAAAATAAAATTTAGTTTAATGCTATAATTAAAATATTAATCAAATAAGAGTAAGAGTTTAAATACTAAGTAAAATATTAAAATTTACAATAAAGAGAAAAAAGTTAGATTGAATAGAACATAAATTTAATAGTTTTTCTCTTTTTTTTCCTCAGTTTCCCTCTTTGCCATCAACTTGTCTTCTATGTCACTCACTCATTATTCCACCTCGTTAACCCTCGTCGTCGTTAGGACCTCCAGTTTGGATTGCATCTCATTTAATTGATTTTTACTTTCTGCTTGATTAGATCTAAATTCTGCAGTCATGAAGTCTCTTGAGTCCTTTATGCTTTTTTCCAGAGCCACCAGTAGCTTTATAATTGTGCTTCTGAATTGGCTTTCTGACATTGAATCGTAATCCAAATTTTGTAACTCTGTGGGAGAGAGGACTGTTTCTGATTCTTTCTTTTGAGGTGAGGTTTTCCCTCTAGTCATTTTGCTCAGTGCAGAGTGGCCAAAAACAAGTTGTATTGGGAAAAGGAGAAAAAAGAGAGAAGAGAAAGAAGAAAAGAAAAAGAAAAAAAGAGGAAAAAAAGAAAAAAGAAAAAAGGGAGGAGCAAACTGGAATCAAAAAACAAGGGGGAGTATCCTCTGATTCTGTATACTGGAAGTCCCTTGACTTCCCCTGGAACTTTCCAGTGCTGCTTGTTCAAAAATTTGTTTTTCCCCTCTCCATCTAGCTGGTCTTCATGGGGAGGGGCCTGTTGTGCTGTTTTTCAGGTGTTAGCATTTGGGGGAGCTAACCCCCCTGCCTGGTGCAGGGCTCAGTGGGGGCTGTTTACCCCGTGAGGCCCCAGGAGGAACAACCACAGTGGTGGCAGCCAGCTCTGGAGCCCTGGAGTCAGCTCCCGCAGTAACTCTGGAGCTCTCCGTCTGCAGGGCCTGGAGGCTCCGGGAGCGAGGATGCTGATCTGCTCAGCTCGGGGCCACCTGTCGGCAGGAGTGTCCTCGCTGTCCTGGGCTCTCCCGGCCTCTGCCTGTCCCCGGGGGGATTGCCGGATCCTGGGCTGTGTCCCCAATGCCCTGTGCTCCGGGGCCTGCGCTGTTGTTTTCGCGCTCCTGCCGCGCAGCCCCCTCCGCGGAGCTGCCGCCCGAGCCCCTCCGAGCTGCTCCGGGTCCCGCCGGGCGCACTGCAGCCCTATAGGGAGCTTGGCCGCGGGCTGTGGCGCGCTCTCCCCAGGCCGCAGGCGTTTGCTAGTGCCTCAGGGAGCCCCAGGGCATCCTCGCTCCTCCTGGGGTCCTGCTCCAACTCCTGGCGAGGGTCTTTCCTCCCAGGAAGATTGGTGCAGCTCCTGCTTCTCGAGGCGGGGCTCTCCTGTCCTGGGGACTCTCGCCCCGGCCTTAGCCTGGCTCCTGGCGGGGCTGCTCCCCTTGGATGCCTTTTGTTTCTTTATTTCTTTTTTCCCGTCTTCCTACCTTGACAGAAGCGTGAACTCTTCTCACTCTAGCATTCCAGGTGTTCCCTCTTTAAATCTCAAGCCGAATTCGTAGGTTTTCAGGATGATTTGAAAGTTATCTAGGTAATTTGGTGAGGACAGGTGACTTGGGGACCCTACTCTTCGCCATCTTGCCCCGCCCCCCGACAAAATGTTAAGTGAGGTAAGTCAGAGAAAGACAAGTACTGTATGATGTCTCTTATATGCGGAATCTAAAAGAGCTAAACTCATAAACAGAGAGTAAAATGGTGGTTACCAAGGGTGGGGGAAGGGAGGATCAGATAAATGTTGTTTAGGACTACAAACACCCAGTGAGTGGTAAATAAGTCATAGAGATCTAAGCACAGTGTAATGCTTATAGATAGTGCACTATATTCATCAAACTTGCTGAAAGTCTAGAACTTAGTTATTCCAACTCCCTGAAAGGATAATTATGTAATGTGATAGAGGTGCTAAATATCCTTACAATGGCAATGATATTATAATATGTAAATGTATCTAATTTACATGTTGTACACCTTAAATTTATGCATTATTACATGTCAGGTATATTGACTAAAAAATCAAATTATACATATTAAAATGTAATTTTCTGTATCTCCCTATAATACATTAAAATGCCAAAATAATTGCGGAGAGCCAAAAATAAATAGACATTAGAGTGAAAGGGACAAAAAAATAAAAAGCTAAAATTGTGAAGCAACAATGTGTTATCCCATTGTAGAAAGAAAGAGTCCACGTTGAAATTAATGAACACAAATCTATTCTACAGCAAATTTAGTTTTTCAAAGTAATTCTGAATATTCCAAAATTCTTAACTGTTGATATTAGGTAATAACCATCACATAAAATGTGACTTCAATTCATATAATTGTTTTAACTTCATGTTAACTATTTTGATTGCTATTTTCAATATTATCAAAAATATTACAATTAACATTTTAGAGAGGTAGTTTTCTGATTACTTCCTTGGAATTATTGGGTCAAATGGTACAAATTATTAAACATCTAAAAATTATATGACCAAACATATTTATAGAAAGGTTGTATCAATTCATGTTTTCACCAGAAGTATGCTCATCTCACTGCATCCTCGCTGACATTGGGTATTATCACAAATTTGATTATTTATTAATTTGCTGGGTAAAGACAGTATTATATTATACACATAATGCACTAGGAACATATATCAATTTTCTGTAATTCTTTAAAACCTGGGTAGTGCAACATTACAAACCTAATATGCACAGTCTTTCAAGGCACTTCAGTAATCTTTATATGTCTAACTAATCAGATTTATAAATGAAATAATTCAGAATCTCATCCGTATTTTAAATCTTACAAGAGATAAATTTTACGCCTAGCAACACAATGATAATAAGAAAACCGTATAGGTTCAACTTATATAAAAGTACCACACAATGGGTAAACACAAACAACTATAAAATCTATATACACAGAACTTCTACTAAACATTTAAAGTTCTAATTCATAAAAGAATTGATCCAAGATTCAAGAATCTTAACACTAAAGTATTGCACTATTTTCTGTCCAAATAGGTAATTTGCTGGGGAATCAGCTTGAACCCTTCAAGGCTTCATTTAAACTTTGCTATTGTTTATTTTTAAGATTTTATTTATTAGAGAGAGAGAGAGAGAGAGAGCCTGTGCATGCACAGGTGTGCACAAGAGTCAGGGAGGGTTAGAGGGAAAGGGACAAGCAGACTCCAGCTAAGTGGGGAACCCTAAAGGGGAGGTTAGAAGGGGCTCCTGGATGGGCTCTGTGAGGGGGCAAGGGGCTCCATATGGGGTTTCACTGGGGGTTCAATCCCAAGACCCTGAGATCATGACCTCAGCTGAAACCAGATGTTTAACTGACTGAGCCACCTAGGCACCCCAGTTTAAATTTTGTTAGTCCATCCAGGTTTAGATTAGCTTAACCTGGCCATTGCCTTTCTGGGGTTTCCGATAAACACGAGGGGGGTTCAGCAAAATCTTTCCACTCTAGCTACTCAGAACTCTTCAATCAGCATTATGCAACCTCAGCACTGTGCAACCACCAGAATCAGCCTCCTTGTAGCCAGGGCTCTTGTACTCTGGGTGTGCAAAACTTAGTCAAACTAAGACAAAATTTAGCCAAAGCCATAAAGGAAACACTAAACATATTAACTTTCAAGATCCCTTCAATGAGCAGCTCCTTCCTCTCCGATACTCTACTATCTTCCCAGATAGAAAGCTGAGGGATCATAAGCTCACCATGGGTGTTTCTCTTCCCCTTCATGAGAAATAAATATTTTTGGAGATATTTGTGGTCTGTGATCTGAGCATTCCTTCTATTACAATAGCCCCCCCCCCCGAATTTACTCCAATAATCCTTTTCAACAAAGTCTCTCCTTACTTCAGAAAATAATTAATCAAATATTTTCAGATCTACCCTTAATGATGGCAAGCGTAGATCAGAACGACATTGTACTGTTATTTCTGTGAACTAGTACCAGAGGAAATGGTTAAGAATATATGGCTCCAGGTAACACTATTTACATATGGAACTCCCATGCAAGGCCATGAAAGGCTGAGTGGGAGAGCAATCAAGAGCTCAGAATCTAAATCAAAAAGTATAGATTCAAATTCTCACTCTCTGACTTCTTTCTACCTAAACCTGGGAAAGTTACATCACCTCTTTAAATCTCAATTTCGTCATCCATAAAATTAGACCATGTGAAATAAGTAAGGTGTGTAAAGGACTAAACATCATCCTGGTACAGGGCAAGTACTCAAGCAATGTTAGCCACTGTAGCAGGTTTCTATTGCTGTCAAATCACCACAAATTGAGTTATTTAAAAAGACACAAATTTACTTAGTTCTACAGTTAGAAGTCTGACACAGGTCTCACCGAGCTGTATCCAAGGTGTTGGCAAAAATGTGTCCCTTTTCTGGGGGCTTTAAGGGAAACCTGTTTCCTTGCCTTTTCTAGCTTCCAAGGGCTGGCTGCATTCCTTCATCAGTGGCCCTATTCCACTACCTTCAAATCCACCGATGGCTCTTGGGTCCCTCTCATACTGCTTTGGCTCTCTGCAGCTGAGAAATACTCTCCGCATCTAAGGATTCATGTGATTAACTTGGGTCTCTAATTCTAATCCAGGTTGAACTTCCCATCTGAAGGTCCTAACCTTCATGTCCCTATCTCAAAGTGCTTTTGCCATGTAAGGTAATGTATTCACAGTCTCTGGGATCAAAATATTGAGATTTTGTGGGGGTAATTATTCTGTCTACTACAGCTGAGATTATTATTGTTTCTTCAGCACAATGGCTGCAAACTTTAATCAAAATAACCCATCATTATGCTTAACGTCAGCATTGATCTGCCATCTAAAACACTAGCACCAAAAAGGAACAACAACAACAACAACAACAACAACAAAACACTCCAAAATGAGAACGTGGTCTTTGACAAGAAAGAAGAAAGAAAGAATGAACTTATAGGAGTAAGGAGTGTCAATTAAATTTTCTTAATTTCCATCCCTCATTTATTCTGAAGTAACCAAAGTCCTTGGGGGTGATATCCTTCTCATTTCGTTACTCAGTCTTAGGACTCCTTTTTTTTTTTTTTTTTTTTTTTAGTAACTCTATTTTTTATTGAGGTGTAACTGACATAACATCATATTAGCTTCATGGTATACAATATGATGATTCAATATTTGTATACTTTGAGAAATGATCACCAATAGTAAATTTGTATTGAGACAATGTTTTACAATAATTACTGAATTTGATTTCCGTTATTAAATGCATGTCAACAGGCTAATCACAAATAAGGTACACTTCTGAGTCAGATCACAATGAACTAATTTGTTTTATCATCAGTTGATTGACTTTATTTCTTCAAGTTCTTTTTTATTAACATTTACATTTTGGTAGTATACTTTGTTCATCTCTTCTGTTTTCAGTGATTTTAGTGGTGTATGAAAAATTAATGAATACTGCAAATTTTTGGTGAGACACTGCTGAACAGGAGCTGAATAACTTGGAACTGGACAGAATTTGGGTAGTAGCACCCCAGGAGGGGCCTGAGAGGAATAAAATATTCTCCTTTGGTGTTTTTTCTGAACCATTCGAAGTCTTCAACCAAATCCATTTGGAATTAAAATAAGCTGCAGCAAATGGTGAGTCACACAGCACTTGTCACCATGTCACCTTGCAAAAGAAGTCTTTTAGAGACAGCAAAGAGACCAACTTCCTTTTCATACCAATGATGACAGCTGGGTATATATACCCAGGTCAAGGCTGGGGCCTGTGGAGCAGAAGATTATATTACCACCACTTGTGGGGGGGGGCACTGTTACATCTATAATGCTGAATATCTTTGGAGCCTCATACTTTTAAATGCACTATTTTAGAGTTAGAGCCTTCTCTTCTCTAGTAGCTTCTCTTTGGAAGGAAACCTGCATAAGAATAAACTCCCTTACATAATCCTAAAACATGAATGGGTGTATAATGAAGCCTCACACTCTGTGCTTAGGTTTTCTTTTGGTAATAATGTTGACACAGTTTGTCCTTTAAGCACCCTATTTATATAATTATAAATCAATATACAGTTGCATTTAAAAATATGTATGTTCTCTCTTCTAGTTCTTTTCTCACTCTGAGAGTGACATTGAAACATTTAAAATATTCTGCAAATAAAAGAAAGTTCATCCTTATGTTGTTGTGTCACATGCTGAAAACTTAAGTATATGAGCCCCCACCTTTGCTGAGCAGCCTTAGTTGCTACTACTTGGATCAATAGACCTAAAGTATATTCTGATACCTGATTCAGGTCCAAGGGTCTAGGCAACAATATCTACATGGTGTAAAGATAAAAATGGAAAATAAGGAACAAAGTGATAATAGAAGGCTCTGAGAGGCAAGGACCCCAGAAATCAAGAACAAGATTCTAATCTTGAAAGTAATGAGACAGAAAAACATTCCCACAGCAAAGACATGTCAGAAAATGCACCTACAGCATGGCTGAAAGTTGTAACCTAGCATTTTAAATATAGTTTAGTGGAATATAACCTAATGGCATAAATACCTGAAAAGCAATCATCTTTGTACTTAGTCATCATATTGTTTGTGATAATATAATTATTGGTCTGAAATTGTTGGATGCAGGAGAATAAAACAATAAGAATGAAAAAAATAAGAATAAGTAGAATTAGTACATTTTATATCTCTTGATACATTTTTAATGGTTCATTTCATATGCATATTACATACATTCCATTTTTCTAGACAAAAATATAGGTAGAGAAATTAGTACCAATTTAATTATATTCTATAGTACACTGTGAATCATGTGGGTCAGTGGCATTATAAATACACTAAAACCATTTAACCTCACAAGTATCGGTCGGAGCAGCATGGAAAAAGTTACTGTATTCTGAGAAAACATATCTGCACCAATTGTATGAAACTTCCCTTCAGTGTTACCTTCTTTCACCTAAATTATGTCTCAGTTTTGAGTATAATCCTAAACTGGAGGGAAAAGTGCAATCAACACATATTTTTCAAAATGTGAGATTGTAAATATGCTGGAATAAAATTGAACATCTGAAATATTATACCACAATCATGGTTTGCTCTGCTTTTTGCTTCTAAGCGCTTACAACTTTGAATATTAAGATTTTACTATCTTACTTAGAATGGCTGTTAGCTAAATATAAGTCTTAGAAATAGAAACTCTGTTGCAGTCAGATTTCAGTGTGATTTCTATGTCCTCTTTACTTTCTTGGGCATATGACTTTTTATTCTTATTTGGCTGACATTTGGAGGTTTAGGGGTTTTTTCCCCTCATGGCCTCAAGGGTTTTTCTCATGTCATAAGACAAAATTCTGACTTTATACATATAAATAAAATAATATGAGATCTGGAATACAGAGAGAAGCATAATGCTCTGCAGGGTATCGACATAATCTTTCTTCCAGGAAAAATCTCTTTCAGATGTGACCAAAATCGGAAACATATTCCCCTTTGTCAGATAACACTACTTTGTTAGATGAATGAGAAGTAACATTCAGGTTAACCCAAGGGTAAGGACAGCAAAAGGCAAGCCCGAGGACCTGCATGAGCTCAGCCAGGTTGCTCCTTCCTGGCTGTACTTCAGAAAGCCAGGGACAATTAGAGCCATGAGGACCCATAGAGATGAACCCTTACATTTTCCAGATGAGAGAACCTAGACCCAGAAAGGCTGAATCACTTGTCCAAGCTTCTGGAATGAGAACAGAGGTCTCTGTGATCTTATTCCAGTGTTCCTTGCACCAAACCATTGTGCTTTCCATATTTCCAAACTTGGCTTTTTTCTATGTCTTACATAAGGAAATAACATTAAAATTGAGTCAGGAGGCTAGTGATTAGAATATTCACATTTATTTGCCCACTACATGTGACATTTTAGGGCATTGTTTATGCCGAAGTAAAGCAAAAAAAAAAATATTAGGATCAAAAAGTGATACATTTATTTACATTTTGGTGTGGGATAAATTGAGTCCTATGATTATAGGATTCACCATAAGATAAAACCCTTCCTTATGAGTTTAGTCTAATTCACCTACCCTGAAGTGCAGCAATACAAGTGCAATTGCTTAAATTTGGCTCACAGTAGCTATTACTCTCTAATACATACATTAACGTTATTTAAATATATACATGTTTACTTATGAATGTCCTATAATTTCCAAATTTATGAAAAAGACCCTTATCCCTATGTCATAACCTAGAGCACTCTAGTCAGGGTTCTGCATAGAATTCACAAACTCTTGTTACAAAGCAGTATGCCACTAAAACCCAACCCACAAACATGTTCTCAATAAAGGTCCATAAAAAATAGATTAATAGCCATCTGGGAATTTTTGAATAAAGACAATTTCTGGTGTGATGACAATATTTGCTTATCACCTCTGTCTTTCAAAATGTTGCCTTGGTTCAATGAAATTGGCCTTCCACCCAGAGACTCTCATGATGATTGCTGAGTTCCGGTGCTAGATGCTGCATTGATTATTTTTTTCAGTTGCAAAACATGTTGAAATTGGAGTGGCGCATTCTTTGTTTCCAGAGAATTTAATACACAATCACAGCTTTTTATTCTAAGAATGTATTACTTCCAAAACCTTGAAAATCTTTGTATATTAAGCATTCCCCCATGGGAAATTCTTGCAAACTAGTATTTATATGTAATTAAGCCTGTGGTCTATACTGAAAAAAACTCATAGCTAAAATAGGCAGTATGGGGCACCTGAGTGGCTCAGTCAGTTGGGCGTCTGCCTTCAGCTCAGGTCTTGATCTCAGGGTCCTGGGATTGAACCCCATGTCAGGATTCCTCTCAGTGGAGAGTCTGCTTCTCCCTCTCCCTCTACTTCTGCTTCTGCTCATGCTCTCTCATTCACTCTCTCTCAAATTAAATAAGATATATATAAATAATAGTGAAAGGGAATAGAAGGGAAGGGAGAAGAAATGGGTAGGAAATATCAGAAAGGGAGACAGAACATAAAGACTACTAACTCTGGGAAACGAACGAGGGGTGGTGGAAGGGGAGGAGGGCGGGGGGTGGGGGTGAATGGGTGACGGGCACTGAGGGGGGCACTTGACGGGATGAGCACTGGGTGTTATTCTGCATGTTGGCAAATTGAACACCAATAAAAAATAAATTTATTATTAAAAATAAATAAATAAATAAATAAATAAATATTTAATTTAACCATAAAAAATAAGATAGGTGGTAGAAATGATGGGTTATATAAGTAGATATTGCAAAAACAAAGTTGTTCTTTACAGTAAGTGGAAAAATTTGTGTTTATTTGTATACATATTTTTAATATCCTTCAACAGTATAATCTTATCTTTCTTATGGTTCCTACATTCCTTTTAGCATACTTATATGCAGAAAATATAATTCATACAGACCATAAAAATTGTTTTAACATATTTTATCTTAATTTTATCTTCCCACTAAAAACTCAAATATTTTTGATGATAAGAATAGTTTTGCAATCATTCAGAACAATTTGCCCCCAATCAATAACTGATCTAGAGATCAAATTATTAGATTTAACTTTAGAAATTCACATTATTTTAAATAAGGTTTGACTTCTTGTTTTTGAATACACAATAACAACTTGATAAACAGAAAAGCAGAACAGAATGAAAATGGTGGTAGCAAGATAGCTTGGCAGCAAATATCAATTCTCCCTTGTTAAGTCCTTTGAGCATCACAACCAATAACACATACCTAAAATCTAACTTTGAATGAACGTCAACAGACTATAAATGCATTAAAATATTTACTAAAATATTTTGAGTAAATATTTTAAGTTTTGAGTAAAGAAATGAGTGATGTACATGGTCTGGAAATGTGATCTAGATCATTACAAAGTTAGGTTAAGGGCATCCATAATGACATTCCATACTTTTATCTTCATAAAGCCAAATCTATACCTAATTTTCAATTCCTTCCTAAATTAATAGCTGTGGTTGGCCATCTCTGATGCAAAAGATTTTGGAACAGAAAATATGTTATTAGTCCCTATAAGTAATAGAGATCTTTGTGAAGAAACTTAGGTCATATGGTATAGTAGGTGTAAACAGGACAATCATTTCTCATCTATCTACACAGGAAACATGAATTACTAGGGTCTCCTCACATAAAACTGTTTAAAAGAATTCAGACTGACACATTTTTGTAATTAACTATTAACAAATTGTTGCTTGAGTTAAAATAATTTCTGAGGGAAAAAATGGCCTTAAATATACACTCTAAAAACTTGAAAATATCTAATACTCTAAAGAGTATTAGGTAAGTGCTATTTTACTTTTTAATATTGTATAGGTGATCCAAATCCAGTCGTTTTCTCCCAATTTTTTATTCTAAGTTTTAGGAGGGATATACATTTTCACTGTTGTATCTTGGGTAGGAGGAAGAGTCTTAGGAAATTTTGTTCAGACCAAAAACAAATATCCATTTCATCCACTATATATTTTCTTTTCTGTTTCTACTTTTTTTTGGAGGGAGGACTGGCATAATTTACTGTACTTACAGTGAAACGTTTTGTAAGTTTTCCAGATATAGGCATACATTTGGGACATGTCCAGGTATTCAGTCAAATTCACATACAAAAGTAACTTTTATATTTAAAGATATCACTATTGATGGTATAACTTTCACACACTAAAGAAACAAGGGATTTGTTACATTTATTTACTTTATTTTTTTATTGGTGTTCAATTTACTAACATACAGAATAACCCCCAGTGCCCATCACCCATTCACTCCCACCCCCCGCCCTCCTCCCCTTCTACCACCCCTAGTTCATTTCCCAGAGTTAGCAGTCTTTACGTTCTGTCTCCCTTTCTGATATTTCCCACACATTTCTTCTCCCTTCCCTTCTATTCCCTTTCACTATTATTTATATTCCCCAAATGAATGAGAACATATAATGTTTGTCCTTCTCCGACTGACTTACTTCACTCAGCATAATACCCTCCAGTTCCATCCACGTTGAAGCAAATGGTGGGTATTTGTCATTTCTAATGGCTGAGTAATATTCCATTGTATACATAAACCACATCTTCTTTTATTTACTTTAAAACTCAGTTGTTGGGGTGCCTGGGTGGCTCAGTTGTTGAGCATATGCTTTTGGCTCAGGTTGTGATCCGAGGGTCCTGGGATCAAGTTCTGCATCAGGCTACTGCAGGGAAACTTTCTCCCTCTGTCCTCTGTCTATGCCTCTGTGTGTGTGTGTTTCTCATGAATAAATAAATAGAATCTTTAAATAATAAATCTCAGTTGTTACTCTACATATTATTGCTTTTAAATTATTTTATATTCATAGTTTTTAGCTTTCGCTTTTCTGTATTTTTATACATCTATCAAGATAGTTATGGTGCTAAAGTGCTTCCCAGATAAACTAATAAATCTCTCTACCAAACTACTCTTGGTTGAGGACAAAATATGCCTCTTATTTGACTTTGTCTATCCCAAGCAAAAAACTTGGTATATAGTAAACACGAGTAATAATTGTTGGGTTAACTAAGTGTAACTACTTAAGGTGACTTAATAGACTTCTACAAATTTACATCAAACAGGCCACCTGCAGTGATATTTCTGGTTACTCTAGAATCTGTGAGGATGATTGAGTTGACTATATCAATTGTGAGAAAGTGTGGAGCTTGGGGGGAATTACCTCTATTTTTTCACACAAGTGAAATCTTGTAAAAGATGGTAATGTTGAACAAAAAATGAAAGAATCACAAAAGAATCACACAAGAGTTATTGGGATATTGGTAGAAACAGGGTGGTGGACACAGTTCCACAGTAGCCAGCTTCAGGTCAGTTGTTTGAAGGCTGTGTATACCTTAGGTAATTTTTCAGTGTTGGCTGAACAACATTCTTTCTTCCTCCCTTCCTCCCTCAACAAGTTCAGTCATTCCATTTTCACCCCAGATGCCTGATTCCTTTAAGGAGTTGGAGAATGAGAGGCAAAGAGCAAGAGCTAGGGCAATCACTTCAATTTGTCATTCCTGAGGCCCATCTGAGGGCAACTGCCAATGGAAAAAGGGAGGATGAATTAAAATGTAGTGAAAAGGTTTTGTCTGTGAATCAAACTCTTGATTCAACAGAGTATTAAACTGTCTTAGTCTCATGACAGTACATTCTATCACATAATCAGAACTAAGTTGATCTCAACCCCTCTTGTTTGGGTAGGACAAGGAGCAGTCTCCTTACATTCTGAAACCTAATTTCCTATTCTGTGAACTCCCTTTGTGTCCACAAGGGAGAGCATTCATCATCTTTTTTTTCCTAGTTTCCTAGTTGGGAAAGATGCAGATTCTGTGAGTGGCATGGTCCTAGCAGCCCCATCAAGTTATGCCACTCAGAGACCTCATGAATACACACACAATAGAAGGAGCATCTCCTTTCAATCCCAGAAGATGGATGTCAAAATCTGTGCTTCCCACAAGCTGAGTTTTCTTTCATTCCTCAGTTGTTAAACATAATGGCTTGTCATGGAACTTTCTAAATTAACTATTTCCATTGGAAATTCTGTTTATTTTCATGATTTTTAAAATAGAGAAATTTTCAGTTAAGCGAGAAAAAAATCATAGGTAATTAAAAGTAAGCTTAAAGTTAGAACAAGTTTACATATTTTTTCTCTCTCTGCCACAGATCTTAACTTCCCAACCTTGTCTTTCTGCGTACCACTTAAGCCAGCAAGTTACTGAGTTTTGAGCAACCCATCATTGCATAGCTTGATGACAATCTTTCTATAAGTTTTATTTTCTCAGTATAGAGTCTGCACATGCATTTTATCCTTTGTTATGCCTTATTAAGTATACATAATCTCGTCCCTAGTGTATATACGACCATTTACTTCCTAAGAAGAAGCTGTGTTCTTTCACAAATGAAGCCCAGTTCATATCTTTCATTGTAAAGTTTTATGTATTGATGTTTTTAAAAACTATTTGAGCAGAAAATGCCTTCCTTTACATTTCCAGCCAGGACAGTGCATCTAGCTTCTGTTCCTCTCACAGAGTGCATCTCCAAGGGCACCACTGGATGGAAAATGCTAGCAGGTGCACATGCTTTTTTTTTTTTTTTTTTTTTTGGATGGTGGTTTCTTTTTCTTTTTAAGTAGGTGTACAATGTGATCTGTTGTAGAAAACAAAAGGGGTGGGGGGAAAAGAAACTAAGCATCTTTTCTTTTTTTTAGATGGGCCACAAGCATCCTTCTTGCCTGTGCTTTTGGTTACTAGTTCAGCTTTTCTTCCAGGCGTTAGCAGTAGGTCATCAGAGTTGGTGATGTGTGTGAGATGCCTTACAGAGTCCCCCCCCCATCCACTGCACTTCAAACTCAAATAAAAATTGGAATAGTAAAGCCAGAAGAAATGTGCAAAATGAAATGGCCAAAACTGTTTTTTAAGCATCTGGTGCTAAAAAATTTATTGTGCAGATCAACTTTTACAATTCACCCCCTGTTTTTCTTTCCCTTTTGCTTCATACACAAAAGTTCATCATTTAGTTTATAAAGCATTATTTTAAAAAAACATTATTTTGAGGTGAGCCATCTTATTTTGATCATGGCACATGGAAAAGGTAGACCAAGGATTGATAACCTCACCAAAGATATTGGTATCCTGGTACAAAACCAAGGATTTATTTTATTAACTTTTCATACAATGCCAATGCCAAAAATACTTATAGATAGATGTTAAAGATATGTCTCTAATGCTACTGATTAAAAACAAACATAGCAGTAGTGAGAATGTGGAAAAATTAGAATTTTCTTACCTTGTTGATGGGAGTATAAAATGGCACACTATCTTTTGAAAACGGTTTGGTAGTTCTTCAAAATGCTAAGCAAAGAGCTACATGACCTTGTAATTCTATTCTTAGGTACAACCATACCTTGTCTTATTTCACGCCACATTATTGCCCTTCGCAGATACTGTGTTTTTTCAAACTGAAGGTATGTGGCAACCCTATGGCAAAAAAATCTATTGCTGCCATTTTTCTAATAGTATTTACTCACTTCATGTCTCTGTGCCACATTTTGGTAATTCATACAATATTTTAATTTTTTCAATTATTATTATATTTGTTACAGTGATCTGTGATCAGTGATTACAATTCACTGAAAGCTCAGATCATGGCTAACATTTTTTAGTAATGATATATTTTTAAATCAAAAATTTAGTATATAAAGTGTTTGTTATGATAAATGATCCATGTTATGAGAAATGATTTCCCAGAAATAAGGAAAAGCTATATGCATAGAAGTGGTAAACAATATGTAGAGTCTATTCATGAATTATTATTAATTATTATTATTATTATTATTTCCACAAATAATTAATTGATTACCACAATTAGATGCCTTGAGAGACAGTACAGTACATCTCTCATGATTCACTATTAGTTTTAATACTGGTAAAAAATAAAAAGGACTAACTGACATATCCAAGATTTCAACATTTACCTACTGATATTAACTATAATTTTAGTAAAATCTTTGAAAAATTGCAACATGAAATGATGAAATTATAGAAAAGTCCTAAACAGCATATTCACCAGCTGTCTTATTGGACAGTTTGCAGAAGTTTCAAGGATTTATATTTCAACCCACAAGGATTTTTTTTTTATGATTCATCAAGGGAAACCACATAGACTACTATTTCATTTTAATGTGGAAGTCATTTAACCATTTCATGTAAAATAACAAAATCATAATTAATTTTAGCTAATACTTATTGGCACTCAGCATGTGCCAGGTACTGTGCTAGATACCTTATCTTATTTTTAAAAAACTACTGGTACTTTATGGTCTCATTTTATTTTATTTTTTTTTTTAATTTTTTTTTCATTTATTTATGATAGTCACACAGAGAGAGAGAGAGAGAGAGGCAGAGACATAGGCAGAGGGAGAAGCAGGCTCCATGCACCGGGAGCCTGACGTGGGATTCGATCCCGGGTCTCCAGGATCGTGCCCTGGGCCAAAGGCAGGCGCTAAACCGCTGCGCCACCCAGGGATCCCTATGGTCTCATTTTATTATCCCCATTTCAGGGATGAGAAGATTAACAAATTCATCCAAGATGAAAAACTAAATCCATAGAATGGCAGGGATTGCCTTCAGCCCTACTACAAAAAATTTGCTTGAGGAAAGGCACTAAAAATGCCTTACTCTTCTTTTAATGAAATAATGCTATATCAGATCCCCAAGGAGATTAAACTTAAAAGGAGAAAAATGAGAGTTGGTAAGACATAACTCTGTGCTACATACAGAGCTACTTGCTGTGTACTTACTGTCACTTCCCTGACCAGGGACTTCCAAATTCTCTTGTCAAGATCCATAGCATAAAATACAAATTATGTTTGATGCTATATAGTCATACACTTGCTCACACACACATATACTTTCTATTAACTGAAGCAAGTTTTAAACTGCAATACTTAGCCTTACTTAGATTATGCTTCCTGATAACATTACATTCTATTATATCTCATTAAGAAATGTTTGTCAAGCCTAACTTAAATCAACTTCATGATTTTATGGCCATAACTTGAAAAACTGCTCATGTGAAATTCAGAGGGCTTTGCATCTACTTTGAAAAGGACATTTGAGGGGTGCCTGAGTGGCTCAGTCTGTTAAGTGTCTGCCTTTGGCTCAGACCATGATCCCAGGGTCCTGGAATAGGGTTCCGGACTCTCTGCTCAGTGGGGAGCCTGATTCTACTTCTCCCTCTGCCACTCCCCCTGTCTGTGCTTTCTTTCTCTGTGTCAAATAAATACATAATTCTTTTTTAAAAAGAAAGGACATTTGGTAATATTCTTTCCTATTAATGATGCTTTTTCTTCTTGTCAGAAGTAAATGAATAAAGAGTGAAGTGTATGGAGTCTTTAGAAAATATTTTTAAATATTTTTAAAAGGTAAAATAAGAGACTTGGCTGTAATCTTTTTGCCTGGTGTCCAAGATATTATGTCAGAGGTCATACAAACAAAGCAAATGCATCCCAACCTAACACACAGATATGATGGTATCACTCTCCAGTTTAAAATCCTTCAATTTTTTTCCCCTATAGCCTTTAAAATAATATTTAAACTCTGTTATGGAAACATGGGGCCCTTATGTTCTATTTTCTAGCTACATGCCTATCTTCATCCCCCTTATACCTTAACCACCATTCAACTAAATAACTACCAGCTCCTACAAGAGATCCCACATGCTATCTTTTCATATGCTCTTTCATCTCTGTGGAATGTTATCCTTCAAAACTCAGTTCAAATGCCATCTATCCAATGAAAATATCTTTAAATTCTCCCAATCTCTCTCTCCATACATATTTCATATGATATAATCATTTGTCTGAAATATTACCTTTTTAGGGTGCCTGGATGGCTCAGTCAGTTAGGTGGTCTGCCTTCTGTTCAGGTCATGATCCCAGGGTCTTGGGATGGAACCCCATGTCAGGTTCCCTGCTGGAGGAGAGTATGCTTCTCCTTCTCCCTCTGCCCCTCCCCCTGCTTGTGCTCCCTCTCTATATATCATTGTCTCTCAAATAAGTGAATAAAACCTTCAGAAAAAAAATGAATATATTACCTTCTCAGCTTTAAATTTATAAAAGAAGGGCAGTAGATCATCTTTGACCTGGAATATCTTTTTGAAGGAAATATAATTCCAAAATTTAAATATCAACTAAATCTATGTATTTATAATGATAGAGTGAGGACTTCGTACGTCCATTTCTTTAGGTTTTTATATTTCATTACCATTTTAATTGGTGGGATGGAAAATATTCCAGTTCAATTTATATCTTTTCAGTCATGGCCTACCAACAGCAAGTAGAGAAATAAGAGCAACCACAATTCACAACTTGCCACAGAGACTTCTGTGTATGGATTCATTCATTATCAACTCTACCTTAACATACAGATGGACTGTTTGAAACTCAAGAGATCAATCAATCACCAAGGACCAGGATCTATTGAGCAAATTGCCTCTCAATAATTACCAAGAGGTGACTTTAGAAATAGGAGCATGCAAAAATAATCCTTTTATGATAATGCTTTTGTTTACGTGCTATAATGAATTTTGCTGCTGGCCTGCCTGCATGCCATTACCAGCTGGTTAAAAGCAGGTTCCATCACTCTGAGTGTTGGCTGTTTATTGCTCATAACCACCCCTTCTTGGTAGAATTTCCCTTGGTTGAACAGAAGCCACCTCACCGAGGATGTTATATTTCCATGTATGCTGATGCAGCCTGCAGCCAGCTAATAATTTACTGATTTGAGATTACAAAAGTTGCTTCCCTTTTCCCTAAGGCTGAATAATCTCTGTGGTGTAATTCATCCTCCAATGCTCCCAGAGACCGACCATGTCTTTACTTTGCTTCTTCCTCTAGCCAGTTCTTTTTTCAGGTTTTTATTTACATTCCAGTTAGTTAACATACAGTGTAGCATTTGTTTCAGGACCCCTATCCAGTGCTACTTCCCTTGTTGCTTGTGTCCTGAGAACATTCTCTTAATGAGTGACATGCACCCAAATTCTTAGGCTCTACTTCAGAGAAACCCAAATGAAGAAATGTTTCTGAGCAGTTACTGGATAAATAAATTGGTATGTTTTCCAATATTCCTGAAAAAATAGATTTCATTCTACTATAGTATGTATACTAAAAGATTTGTGTTGTGATTTTCTTTAATAAGATTTCCCTTTACATGTACAATATAACTCTATTTTTATGAAATGGTCTTTGGTCTACTATAAAGCTCCCCCATAGTATAAGTTAGTTGTCAGGGTAAAGGGAAACCAACTGCCCTTTCTAAAGGCCGTGTAACATCTTATAATCATCAAATAAATTAGATAGAGAAGTGAATATGTTTCCATTACATATATCTTTGTCCTCATGCTCATAATGACACAAGTTCCTAAAGTATAATTACCCACCAACTGCCCAGCACCATAAAAGGATGTAAGGTGTTCCTATTTAAAAACAAACAAACAAACAAACAAACAAACAAAGACAGAGATATATCTCTGCTTTCAAAGAGCTTATGCAATTCTATGTCTTATATTTTGTTTTTTTTCTTATATTTTGTTTTTTAAAATGCTTTTTTGAAAACAATATTAATAAGAATAAATATCCAGTTACTATTCTAAACTTTATTTCTTTTAGTCGTAACCTCTGTCCTTTGGCTAAAAGATGAAATCAGAGCACACTTTTTCCTTTTTCACACTTGCTGCAATATACTACTCTTATAAGGTGTAATATTTGCAGAACACCCCCAGGAGTTTAGTGTGAACAGAACACTGGTGCAGGCTGCTTAAATTCTAGTAGCAAAATTGGCTCTTCAGTTTAAGGGACAAAGTTAGGCATACCCATCACACAGCCAAATTATGGTGTATTAATGATCTCTTTAGTCTCCAAGAGCCTTCTATACTGAAAATGGCACAATGTTGCTAAAAGACAACTATAAAACATAGAACTTTTTTTAAGATTTATTTATTTATATTAGAGAGAGTGGGTGTGAGCAGAGGGAGGGGTAGGGGAAGAGAGAAACTCCTCAAGTAGGCTTTCTGGTGAATGAGGAGCCCTACTGGTGTCTCACCCAGTAACTAGTCATTTAAGTTAACCACTGAAATGACTGAGCCACCCAGATGCTCCAAAATATAAAACTGTTTTATTTATTTTTAAAATATTTTTATTTATTTATTCATGAGACACACACACACAGAGAGAGAGAGAGAGAGGCAGAGGCACAGGCAGAGGGAGAAGCAGGCCCCATGCAGGGAGCCTGACGTAGGACTTGATCCCGGTCTCCAGGATCATGCCCTGGGCCAAAGGCAGGCACCAAAGCGTTGAGCCACCCGAGCTGCCCAAAACTGTTTTAAATTAACACAGATATTTAGGCAATTTATGATAATATTAATCCACAAATTAATTGTAGATTATACCTTCTGGATATTTATTTTATGAACTTAGATCAGGGAATCCCCATAGGCATCATACAAGAAACTGTTTTCTGAAATACTGGTGCTTCTGCATGTGAACATTCATCCATATCCTGGTAAAAGTTGAAGTTGCACAGGTGTTTTCATTTGTAAAGACTCAGAAGATAATACACTGTAGATTTCTGAATTACATTACATGCAAGTTTTACTTTTAAAAAGGCTCTAAGAAGATACTGAATGATAGATAATGATATATATGTTGAAATATTTAGTAAAAAGGTGTATTTTGAAATAAGTAAAGAAGATGAACTGAGTAGAGAACAGAAGGATGGCTAGGGTGATAGATGTGTAACAAAGCATATATAAGAAAATGTTAATTGCAGAATTTATGCAGTTATTATGAGGAGGTTCATATACAATTCTCTCAACTTTTTTTCTGTGCTTAAACATTTTTATAATAACATATTAGGGGAACTTTTTGTCTTAAGCAAATGGAAATTGTGTTATGTTCCAGTACATTGAGTTAAAATCTTCTTTTAAAAGCACAGATTTTACCTCTGAAAATTAAAGTTAATCATGTCAGAACACTGTCTTGGAATATTTGGAAAATGACTTCAACATTTTCTAACTAATCTATTCATTTCAGCTTTGAACCAGAATTAAATTGAATGACTTTTTAAAAGAGTAATTTGTATGGCCCTGGTAAAATATAACTTAAAAACAAAATGAGACATAAAAATAATTTTACATAGCTTTAACAAGTATATTTTTATAACAGGGCTGATATATTTACTCTGACATTATTGTTTTTGTCTTTTATTATAGGATAAATAAAGTGAGTAATTACGCTTATGACATTGAAGACTCATACTTTTCCAATGTGAGAGCAGAATATGTATACTTAAGATCTATGAGATTAATTAAAATTTCATAATCCTGAAAGTGAACTGGAAAAATATTAAACTAATGCTTCATTTTAATCAACTAAAGAAGTCCACTTATCTTCTAGATCTATCTACTGATTAGTCCTAGAAATATTAAACAAAATAATAGCAGGAAGCACCACTGGAGTTATAAATTTGGTTTCTAAATGCCATCACTCACTAAAAGCAACAAGAACGTCTTGGAGAAATGGGCTTTCAAGTTGTGGGTAGATAATATACATCATTAGTGAAGAGCATCTCGTCATACTATAAAGCAAAGTAGCTTTCATATCCCACGAGAGTCACATCCATGAGATCCAGGAAGCAGCTTGAGGAGACATCCACTATCCAAACATAAAATTATTTAGGCATTAATAGTGCTGATGACTACAATGAAGAGAAGCACACCTGATATCTTTACATACATGCATTTATGGTGATACTGAAACATTTAGTCAATAGAATAGACAACAACATGGATTAGAACAAAAAGAATTTTAGTGCCACTGTTATATAGTTCAAGGACTTAAAGAAAAATATTATCATAAGAGTCAACAGATGTGGGATCTCAGCAGAGATTAAAATTTAAAAATAAAATTTAGAACTTAAAAACATAATACCTGAAATGAAAATTTTATTAGCTTGGGGAGAAACAGATATTACCTCCCAAAGTCAATTCTTTAAGGTCAGTTTTGATGGATGATAGGACACCAATTCATTACTTAAGCAAACTGGTATATAAAATAGTAACTGATGAAAATAAAATGGTAAATAAAAAGAATTGAAGATTTATCATGCCTTTTTTTCTACAATAGTACCTCGGGGTAACCAAAAAAGTAATAAGGGGAAGTTTCTCTTTATAGAAGTTTTCTTTTTAATACATAAATTTAATACAAAAATAATAATACAATAGCTTGATATATCAATCTCCAATTAAAGAATGAATCTCAGAAGTTATTATCCTGGGTGCTATTATCAGTCTGGATTCAGCCAGGAAACAGAGTTAATTCAGCATTGTAGAAATAAGAGGCTTAATATAGGAATTCCTGCTTATATTAATGTAAACATAAGCAAGAAGAATAAAGGTCTAGAAGGTTGTATCCAGGGAATCGGAGAAACTATTATAAATTACATCAGCCTAAAAGCACTGATGTAGTAGGGGAAGTGGGAGCTTATGAAGACGTCCAAGAAATTGCTGCATGAAGTACAAGCTCAGGAGAGATCTGCGATGGTGCAATGTCTGGATACTATGATTACTAAGATCATTATGGAAATCTCCGTGTCCGGCTGCCAAAATTGCCATGAATGACTTTTGTTTTACCTTCATCTTCCAAATCATGCAGGAGTTTTTCTCATTTACAAACCTTATGAGGAATCATTCAGGGAATGGGGTTCTGGAAAATAAGGTTTCCAGCTTTCAAAAATGCAGTTATGCTTCCAAGTTAACAAGAGGCAATGCAAGACAGATGCTAATATCACAAAAAGAAAGAGAACTGGAAATCATTTTTGTTTTGTTTGAAAAAAAACACATTGCTGTCAATGAAATATTCTTCTCTTTAAAAAAAAATACCGAACAATCCCTTAGACTTTCACTTTGTATCATAACTCCTAGGAATAAATGTAATAGAAGGCATCCTAAAACTTTCCACTTAAATTTATAAAACATCTGGATGTGACCTCTTAGGCATGCATACTGTTGGCATGAGGGACCTCAGATTATAAGGAAGCCTCAAAAAACTATTAGGTCTTGGATGGCATTGAAAAGTCATTCTAGGGGGATCCCCGGGTGGCTCAGCGGGGGATCCCTGGCTGCCTCAGCAGTTTAGCGCCCTCCTTCGGCCCTGGACATGATCCTGGAGTCCCGGGATCGAGTCCGCATCAGGCTCCCTGCATGATACCTGCTTCTCCCTCTGCCTGTGTCTATGCCTTTCTCTCTCTCTCTGTGTGTGTGTCTCTCATGAATGAATAAATAAAATCTAAAAAAAAGAAAAGTCCTTCTAGAAAGATGTGTGTGACAGAACTATCCTATCAAATGACATATTGCTAAGAGTAGGGGTATTTCTGGAAGAATGCAAGCAGATCAAGTCTCTGCCTCTAGGACTGGTAGTAGAACCACCTGATGACCTACCTTCATTGTAGAGCCTAATGTTCTGGACCTTGTATCTTTCCCTACTGAATTAAAGCAGGACACTTTGCTGTGAAGTAGTTGTCATATGGCAGGACCTCATCACAAAGTTCACTGCTATTTGCCCTGTGGATGGTGGGATTATTTGATGTACATAAAGATAAGTCTTTGCAATGGTCAAGGTCAAGAGCAGTATATATGGTACTAAAGGAAGAACATGGTTCGCCCCCAAAGGGTAACACTTGGGTAATCAAAGATTCCTCAGTCCTAAGTAATGACCATACCACATGTTCAAACAAGCTCTTGATAAATTCACAGTTAAAATACTCTGGTGTAGGGACACCTGGGTGGCTCAGCGGTTAAGCATCTGACTTTGGCACAGGGTGTGATCCCACAGTCCCAGGATCAAGTTCCACATCAGGCTTCTTCCATGGAGCCTGCTTCTCCCTCTATGTTTCTGCCTCTGTGTGTGTGTGTGTGTTTCTCATGAATAAATAAATTAAATATTTAAAAAAATTATAAAACATCTCTGAGAAAAACTAAGTAAGACACAAATAACTAATGGAATACCATGTTCATAGGTTGGAAGATTAATATTGTTTGGACTCCAATTCCAATAAAAATTCCAAAGTATTTACTATAAAAGGACAAGCTGATACTAAAATTTATTTAAGAATGCAAAAGACCTAGTATAGTCAAAACATTCTTGAAAAAGGAAAACAAAGTTGGAGGGTTTATACTACTTTATTTCAAAATTTACCATAAAGCTACAATAATTAAGACAATGTAGTATTAACATAAGGATAGTCATAGAAAACAATGGGACAGAAGAGAGGCCCTGACATAAATCAATCAGCAATCAAGTCTACAAAATGAAAACAGCAGTTCAAAGGAGAAAGAAAAGCCTTTGCAGGAAATGATGCTGGAACAAATGAATGAATCATTCATATTTAAATAGCGAACCTGGACCTCTACTTCAGCTTGGAACCAAAACTTAATTTGAAATAGTCATAGATCAAATGTAACAGCTAAAATTATAACACCTGTAGGAGAAAATGTAGGAGACTATCTTCACGAATTTGGAGTCGGCAAAGATTTTTTACACAGCTCTCAGGAAGCAATAACCATAAAAGCAAAACTTGATAAATTAGTCTTCTCCAAAGTGCTGCTAAGCAAAGCTACTGCTAAAAAATGAAATGGGAGATAATTCTTTCAGTATACACATTTTATAAAATCTTTATAAATAGAGTTATATATAATATTATTTTCTATACCTAAAACTCTAAAAGACCTTTATATATCTGTAATATAAAAGCAATACCCATAAAAATATGGGCAAATGCTTGAACAGACACTTTTTCAAAAGAGATACACAAATATCCAATAAGCATTTGAAAAGTTGCTTAGTCTTATTAGTTATCAAAGACATAAATTAGAAGTATGATAATTTACCACTTTATACCCCCCAAAATGGCTACAATTATAAAGACTGACAAAACTAAATATGGTTTAGTGGATGGAACATGTAGAACAACTGGAAGTCTAATACATTTCTGACCAGAGGCTGAAATGACAAGTCACTTCAGAAAAACATTTGACAGTTTTTATAAAGTTAAATAGATACCTTCCCTTTAAAGAATAAATTAGGCTCCTAGATATTTGCCCAAGAAAAATTAAAACACACATCTATAAAAAATAACTTACACAACATAGTTATAGAGGTTATTTTCAGAAAGATTCCAATCTAAAAGCTACTCCAATGTCTTTAAAAGAATAGATAAATAAATTGTGTTATATGAACACCATTGAACATTGCTTAGCAAAAGCGAAACAAAGCACAACAAATGAAAAAACTGACTTGGCAATATGCATGAATCCTTTAAAAAGTTATGTTAAGGGAAGGAGGATGGATGTAAAGTTGTGCTTACTGTGTGATCCCATCTGTATGAAGTTCAAGGAGAGATGAGATTCACCAATGGTGACAAAAATCAAAACAGAGGTTGAAAATTGAGTGATCCATGAAAAAACTTTCTGAGGTGATGGAAGAATCAGGCAGGAAAATTTGCATTAGCTATCAAAATATAATAAAACTATGTTAAAGACTTTATTGGCATAGGAATAAACAAGTAAGCCAATGGAAAAACTAGAGAGCATTAGATTGTCTTTTTAAAAATTTTATGTGTATATATGTAGATTATAATGTCTATAAACATTGGCTAAAATCTCAAAAAGTTATCTTGCTGGAAATCCTTTTACCAAAGTGCAAGCTTTTGTGTTCTGATAATTCAGTGATCCCAAAGATGTCCAAGATCTCCCTTATGAACATATTTTTTAATTAATTTTTAAGTTTTCTTCAACAGTGGTTATCCAATGTTTTTGTTGTTTTGGCCTCACCTGTTTCCAACTCTGTATCCTATATGCCACCTTTGGTAGGCATTCTGGTTTACCTTGACTTTCTCGTCTTTCCACATTTTATAAAAACTGCCCTTCTCATCATGTTGGTCTTTCTGGTTCTACCAGGTGAGTATATGATAGGTCAATCTTCGTGTCTTAGGCTTATTTATCATTATCCTTAGACTGCCTCTGAAACATTTTGGATATTTGTTTTTGGACTCTCTGTCATTTCATTTCTCAATTTCACTTTTTTCCTCCAACCAATGCCCACATTTTTTGTTAATTCTCATTTCTAAAATAGCAAAATCACAAACTGAATTCCATTGGATTCCTCCTTGCATTAGTAAAATGTTGACAGCTATTGTTCCCTAATTCGAGGATTCCTAGTATTTCACCCACAGTTGACTCCTGCATCATCACTTCCTGGTCCCAATCTAGAATAAAACACACTATGCTTCCCTTTCTTTTAATGTTGAAAAAAATGCTTGCTCTAAAAAGTGATTATTTTACTCCAAATCTCTCCTTCACTAATCACTTTTTGGATTATTGAATTCCATCATAATCATTAAATAATATATTTTTTCACTTTCCTGAAGCAGTTTTCAGCTTAAACTCATTAGCCTGATCACATGCTTCCTGGTACGTAACTGTTATGGCATTTGTGTAATTTAAACTAGGAATATTCATATAGTGAATTGGTAATAATTCTTGTACTTGGTGAATTGTGTTCTTATGGCAGGTTCTTTTATATTTCCCCTCACAGGAAATATTTTTTTTCCATTTACCCACGTTAATTATAGCATACTTCACTTAGAAATATTGCCAATCAGGGGCACCTGGTTGACTTAGTCAGTTGAGCGACTGGCTCTTGATTTCAGCTCAAGTCAGGATCTCATGACTGAGTGAGTGAGTGGTGAGACTGAGCCCCCGGCCACTGCATGCTCAGCAGTGGGATTCTTTCCCTCTGTTCTCTCTCTCTATCTCTCTCTCTCTCTCTCTCCCTCTCAAAATTACTAAAATAAATATTTTTAAAAATATCTCCAATCAGGGATCCCTGGGTGGCACGGTGGTTTGGCGCCTGCCTTTGGCCCAGGGCGGGATCCTGGAGACCCAGGATCGAATCCCACGTCGCACTCCTGGTGCATGGAGCCTGCTTCTCCCTCTGCCTGTGTCTCTGCCTCTCTCTCTCTCTCTGTGACTATCATAAAGAAATAAAAAAAATATGTCCAATCATAACACAACATTATGGGATGTTGGAAGTAGAAGTATGTTTACAATTTATTTTTTCTAATTTTTAAAAAAGATTTTATTTATTTATTCATGACACATACACACACACACACACAGAGGGAGAGACATAGACAGAGGGAGAAGCAGGCTCCATGCAGGGAGCCTGAAGTGGGACTTGGTCCTGGGACTCTGGGATCACACCCTGGGCCGAAGGCAGATACTCAACCGCTGAGCCAACCAGGCATCCCATGTTTACAATTTAATTGAAAGCCTCTGTTTTTAAAAATAAAGAACTAGATGCAAAGCTCTGCTACAACTGTCTTTCTACTGTAATGTTACAAGACCTTTGCCCATTGACAACTGTATTCATTGTAATTTTCAAGTGTACAATTCAGTTATATTTAATGAATTCACAGAGTTTTATAACCATCATCACTATCTGTTTTCAGAAGATTTTCATCATTCCAAAAAGGAAGCTCAATATTTATCAGGTTACTCCCTATTTCCTGTCTCTCCAGACCCTGTTAATTACTAATCTAATTTTCATCTCTATTAAGTTACCTGGTCTGGATATTTTATATAAGTGGAATCCCACAATATGTGGCTTTTTGTAATTGACTTCCTTCACTTCGAATGTTTTTAAGGTCAACTCATACTATAACATGTGTCATTCCTTTATATAGCTGAATAATATTCCACTCTATGGATATATCATATTTTGTTTATCCATTCTTCAGTTGATGGATATTTGAGGTCTTTCTACTTGTTAGCCCTTTTGAATACTGCTTCTGTGAACATGTGTATATAAGTTTTTGTGTCTAAGTATTTTCAGTACTCTTGGGAGAATATACCTGGGAGTGGAATCCCTGTGTTAAACAGTAACACAATGCATCACCTCATGAGGAACTGCCAAACTGTTCTCCAAAGTGGCTGTATCACCTGATAACACCTCCAAATTATTCCAGTTTTAAGGGCCTCTGGGTTTCAGACAGAAGCACTGAATCAGATGTCTTTACAATCTTCCATGTAAGTAAATCGCACAACTCAAGGATTATTACCTCTTCCCTTCCCACTTAGTAAGAGCAGGGACACTCTATCATAGTCTTTGTATATCTGAGCCTAGTGTTCTTTCATTTCCTTTAACTTCCCCCATAGTTTTCAATTCTAAACTTTTCCTACTATGATTCTAATCTTTAGCATCATAACCTTGGTGCAACATTGATTGGCTTGGAGCCCTTCCTGTAGAGGCTCCCCTTATCCCTATATCCCTAAGTTGTACCAAAGATGAAACATTCCTTCATGAATCTCTGTGAGAGTTAAACACTGAGGCTTGAGCCCCCTGAGCTGTCCCAAATGGCATGTGTATTGCCAGCCATAAATATAGACGTTAAACTGATTTATGGACTTAGCTTCAAATTCAAAGTGAAAATAACATGAGAGGTGAGGGAAGAGAGGGTGAAAATTATCAATCTCTTTCCTTAAATTTAGTTTATACTATTTAGGTAATTACTTAAAATAACAATAAGGTAAGAGAGAATTACCTAACATTGAAAAGGTATCTCTACCCCAGTATTTTAAAAGACTAGTAATTTGAACACTTTTTCACAGTATTTCTGTTCTTTTTTTTTAACTGTAGTTCATGGCATCATAAGTTTTATAGAAGCTAAATATATCAAGCCTTTGGCCAGCTTTCTCACCCACACACTACCTAGAATTTTTTTCTGATTTTCAATGATTCAAGTAATAGTATTCTATCATTTCCAATTGGGAGTAATTTTAGACTTTGGTGTTTCGAGAGGGCATAATTTATTGTGTTTGATATTCAGTTGGATATTTGTTTAAATTTTACACTAAAATCACATATTTGTACCTGTTTTATTCCTTCCTCTTAGGGAATATTTAGCCATGATTTAATTTTTTTTTTTCTTTACTCACATATTTCAAGATTTTCTCAGGTGTTTTAAGATTTGAGGAGCAGAGATCCCTGGGTGGCGCAGCGATTTGGCGCCTGCCTTTGGTCCAGGGTGCAATCCCGGAGACCCGGGATCGAATCCCACGTTGGGCTCCCAGTGCATGGAGCCTACTTCTCCCTCTGCCTGTGTCTCTGCCTCTCTGTGTGTGTGTGTGTGTGTGACTATTATAAATAAACAAAAATAAAAAAAAAAGATTTGAGGTTCAAAGAACAAAATGAGAAGAAAATAAATACTTTTGACTCCCAGTGACATGGAAATGTTACAGAGTGGCTCCCCAAGGAAGGTCAGCCATGGCATGTACTGAGCCCAGTGGTCCAGACCTGCCTCACAGAGCTACCACCATGCTTACAGGTTAGTTTCAAATCCAAGGATCCGTTTTTCTGGGGGTGATTTGGAGGATTAGATAAGAGGGGAAACTTTCAACTACAATTTTGTAAAATACTCAAGGAAATTAAGAAAGAAAATTATCCATGAGTATCCAAGTTGTGTTCACTCCCTGTATGTTTTGCTCTTTTACTTTCACTTTATTTTTCACCATGCATAGACTATGGTGCCGTCCAGATACTTATAGATTGGGGAGGAGGGACTGGTATTTTTTAAATTGAAAACCATGTACGTATTAACCTTTAGGGACCTGTCACCTCTTTGCTGCACTGAGGATTTACATGCTGATCTCCTGAAGTGAGACTCTATTAGATTCCACAAATCTCATGAGTCTGATTTCTGTGTTTCCCAGTTTTCTGCTGAGTGGTTCATGCCAGAATAAAGGTAGTAGAAAACAAGAAGGAAACAAAACAAAACAAAAATCAAAATTATCCACTTAGGAATATTATTTGGAGAGAACAAAGAGCATTAATTAATTTGCCAGTCTCTTAAGATGATGATGGCCGTATGATACTAGAGAAGAGTCTTAGCGAACTGTAATTTCTAGAAAAAGTGAACATAGTTTAATAATCTCTTTATTTTTACAACATAGTCTGAGATTAAACACTTATGTCTTATTTTGAATGCATTATGAGTATATTTAACTCTTGAAATAAATTTGTATATATAATATATAAGTAATATATATATATATGTTTTATACATAGATGTGTATATGGGAAAGTGCCATAATTAATTTAGCAGAATCAGAATAAAGGTGTAATCTCATCACCGTCTATTTTCTGAAAAGGTATAATGTGTTTCAGATCAGGGTGATATCTTTCCCCACCAGCTGCTATGCGGTCCCCTTCTCAGTAACCTGGGTAGTTCGTGATTAAATGCTTGCTCTAGGCGGCGAGCAGGCAGCGGAGCCGGGAGCTGGAGGCGCGGCCGCTCGGCCGAACCGCCCGTCCAGGCGCTGCGGGCGGCCGCGGGCAGGTGCTGCTGGAGGGCGGGCTGGGGAGCGCGAGCAGAGCCGCCGCTGCTGCGGGACGTCGCCGGGCCCTGTTCCCGCCCGAGCAAGCCGCGGCAAGCCGGGGGCGCAGGGGCGCAGGGGGCGCAGGGGCGCGCCGTCCGCTCCCGCTCGTCCTCCTGCGTTTCTTCTTCGTCCTCTCCCGACCTCCCTTTCGCCTGCTCCTCCTTCTGGATATTCTTCTTACGTTCTGCTCCTCCTTGTCTTGTTCTTTTCGGGCTCTTTTGTTCCTATTCCTTCTTCTTCCTCTTCTTCTCCCTTCTCTCTTCCCCTTATTCTTTCCGGCGCTCTTTTTTCTTCCTCCATTCTTTTCCCCTTTCCTTCTTCCTCCTCCTTCCCCTTCCCCCCTTCCTCCTCCTTTCCTCCCCTTTCCTCCTTCTTTGTCTGCTGCACCTCCCCCTCGACCATCAGCGGACCCTGGCTAGACCAGGCCTCCCCGCACTGCTGGCGTGCTTTTCCTGGGGTCCCTGGAGCTCGGGGAAGGATCCAGATGCCACCTTCCCCAGTGACCCAGCTCAGGATCACCTCCAGGGTCCTGGGGAGGAGCTGTCACTGACAGCCATATGTCCCAGCGGAGACTGTGGGACCCCGGGAAGGGGTCGAGAGCCTGTGATGGACTTGTCCATACTCCTGCTGAGCCCGCTGGAGCCCCCAGATGAAGGCTGGGCTCCCGGGCCACCCGCACTCTAACCTGCACACTGGGGACTGGCTCTTGCTCACCGAGCTCCCTTGCCTCTATGTTGGCCTCGGAATGGTGGTCACTACACTAAGGCCCCACCTGTCAGAGGCTGCTGCACTGAACAGCTGGGGAAACTTGTTTTCCTGGAACCTGCCCCCCCGCCTCATATTTGCTCACTTTCTGATCACAGTGAGGTTATTTGGTCTTTCTGGACCTCGGTCTTTCTACAGCATTGGGACAGATGGCTGTCTACTTGGAGGCTTTGTGGTGCTGTGGCAGCCCATGGTGTGTTGGCATGAGCATCCATCATGTCAAGTGCAGCTGGAAAGAACTCTGGATCAGCTGTCATCAGATCAGGAATGGGTGGGGAGCTTAGACCTGTCATTGAACCTTTGGGGCTTCTGTTTCTTAAACACTCCAGGGACTATGAGCCCAGGGGCTCTCAACCCAGGGCCAGACTGCCGCTCCAGGTAGCACTGGAAGCTTGTGTATGCATGTGTGAGTTTGAAAGTGTAAGTGTGTGTGTGTGTGTGTGTGTGTGTGTGTGTTGGGAGGAGGGTTACTGTGACTGTGAGGTGCCCCTGGAACTTAGTGAGCTTCTCACAACGTACAGGACAGACTCCAACAGCAAAGACTTATTCCACCCTAATTGCCCATCAAGGCACCTTTGAGAAACTCTGGATGAGCCCATCTAGTCTCTCTGAAATTCTAGGAAGTCCCCCTCCCCCACCCCAGCAGAGAGGGTTGGGCTTCCTGAGATCTTGGCTGCCAGAGGAAGCTGGAATAAAGACTGCACTGCTGCCCTGGGGACCTATTGGGTCAAAGCCAAGACATCCACATGCTCTGCCTGACCACAAATGTTGGAGAGGATGCGGAGAAAAGGGAACCCTCTTACACTGTTGGTGGGAATGTGAACTGGTGCAGCCACTCTGGAAACTGTGTGGAGGTTCCTCAAAGAGTGAAAAATAGACCTGCCCTATGACCCAGCAATTGCACTGCTGGGGACTTACCCCAAATACAGATGCAATGAAACGCCGGGACAACCTGCACCCCGATGTTTCTAGCAGCAATGTCCACAATAGCCAAACTGTGGAAGGAGCCTCGGTGTCCAACGAAAGATGAGTGGATAAAGAAGATGTGGTTTATGTATACAATGGAATATTCCTCAGCCATTAGAAATGACAAATACCCACCATTTGCTTCAACGTGGATGGAACTGGAGGGTATTATGCTGAGTGAAGTAAGTCAGTCGGAGAAGGACAAACATTATATGGTCTCATTCATTTGGGGAATATAAATAAAAGTGAAAGGGAATAGAAGGGAAGGGAGAAGAAATGGGTAGGAAATATCAGAAAGGGAGACAGAACATAAAGACCCCTAACTCTGGGAAAGAACTAGGGGTGGTGGAGGGGGAGGAGGGTGGGGAGTGGGGGTGAATGGGTGATGGGCACTGAGGGGGTCACTTGACGGGACAAGCACTGGGTGTTATTCTGTATGTTGGCAAATTGAACACCAATAAAAATAAATTTATTATTAAAAAAATAAGAATGTAGGACTTAATCTCAGGCCCTCGTCCAAGGTCAAAGCAGACCCAACCCAGAAGTGCCAAGTTCCTGAATCCTTTTTTTCTCTGTTTATGAGTCAGACAGGGTCGATGATATTCCCTGAAAAACCAGAAAAGCCATCTGTTCACTCATAGAATGAACTCTGCATTACCTCCCTTGCCTTCCTCTCCTGCCCCTGGAGAAATGCGGTCTTTGGAATGGCAAGAGCAGCTCTTGATTTTCCCTGGTAGGAAGCACTGTCTAAAGGAAGTAGCTAGATTCATTCATTCATGCATGATTTGCTCAGTGGACATGCAGTTGGGCTACTATATGCCCAGGATTCCACAAGGTGCTGCATACCTTTCAGTAGTTACGTTGGCTTTCATCTCTGATACCAAAATGTGGAATTGGAAACCTGTGGCTGAGGGCCTGTGTGATATCAAGGAGGGTCCCTACTGGCTCCGTGCTTCAATTTATTCTTCATAATATGCAGCCTGGTTCTATCCTTTCTCTGCCTGGTGGGGATAGTGTGAAGGCAGGCAGGGTGACATCTTATTTGGGGTTGGTTAGTAGCAGGTGTCATTTTAATAATGCAAGGCTGTCTTACCAATAGGTAGACCTGGCTGACCTCCTACGATGAATGAACTTAAACAATTACCACTGATTTTGTTTTAAAAATGGGGAGACTGGTATTTTTGAAGCTGCTATATTTTTCTATTCCTCTGTTAATTTCTTTGTAATCATTGGGTTGGATTCTTATTATTTGGTGGGGAAGGGAGCTTTTATTAAGGTAGGAAATTATATAAGGCAGAAGTCACAAGGCACAGTCTCTGCTGTGTTTAAAATCCTTTGTATTTGTTGCCAATATTTGAAGCTTGAGAGATTGCATGTTAAAAAAGCTGGTTTTCTGGGTGGAGGATGGGGCATGCCATTAAGTCTGGTTTGCTGTAATCCTCCTGCCCTGGAACGCTCCTCCCACCCATCTAATCCACCCCACCACTGTACTTCACTCATCTATGCCACCTGCCTGGTCCTGGTGGACATTTGAGTTTACAAACCTGTGGCATAAAGGGTGGTATACATATTTTCATTACTTTCAGTTCTCTGGTGACTAGTCGAGAGAGAAGGTCTTTACTGAGATTTGTGTTCTGCTTCCCAACTGGGAAACATGGGACTGACATACTTTGGGACCCAGGTTGGCTTTTTCGACACGTGGCGAAGATAAGCATGAATTTTAGGAATAATCTAGTTGGTATTTTTTAGCAGACAGAAGAGTTAGGTGCTGGAAGGGATGACCTTGGTGGTAGGTCTCTTCCCCAAGGACTCTCAGAAGGCATGAAGATTGGGGTGGGCCAGGCAAGTGCCTCCAGTCAAGTCACAGTCAGGGCTGGTGCATATTAATCCTTCTAACATGGCAGTAGTTGTGCTGCTTCTGACTTGGATCAATAATTCCTTGTATGTAATAAAACCGAACAGTACATCATTGCTGTCAAATAAAAAAAAAATGCTTGTTATAAAATGAAACAAAGGAATGTGTGCCCAGTATAATATGAATATTTTTATGTCTAAAAATGTTCTGAATATAAAAATATTGGGTATTCGGTACATTTCCATATCCCTTCATTATAAAACGAGTAAGTCCATCAGATCTGAATTTAGTAATGAACTTTACATCATGTTACTCTACCATCAAATATCATTCACTCTGCTGTCTTTTGAAATGAGATATAATACTGAAAATACAGGTGCTCCCGGGAAGGACTCTGTCCTAGGATGGTAAAAGTCTTCCAAACAAGTTTGTCAAGAGCAACACTATTTCAGTATTCAGTATCAATTAATATTGCTAATTTTTAAATCTCTCCCATCATATTCCCCAAATCCATAATTGCCAGATTCTGTGAAAGCATCAATTCTTATGTTCAATACTGAACAATACCAAAGCAGATTCTAAGAATTTTTAAATAACAGTCACAATATTACTACATTCAAAAAGATGTATAAAGCATGTACTTTAGAACATCCACTTTGCTAAAAGGAAAAAAAAAATCCAGTTTTGCATTCTGTCTATATATCATAAGTGAGTGTTACTCATAAAGGATTTGAACTCCCTCAGCATATGTGTCCACTTCCGCCATTAAAGTGAATTCAGGTGCCGGGCATGACTGTCCCCAGACAGGCTTTTTTGAAATAACTGATGGCTGTGGTCTTATTGCCCCATTGAACTATATCTGGATACACTCTTGTTGCTTTGACAAGAGTTTCATACAACTCCACAGTCTGTAGAACACGTGGGATGTATCTCATAGTTTCTTTTATTAATGTAAACTATTTTCACTTTCTCCAGTGACAAATTGCTCCAAATTAGGTTTTTTACACCTATTATGACTGAACTGATGAGAAATTCATCTGTAGACCACAGCTGTGTATTGCAAGCATTATAAACCCTTGTGGCAAGGAGGTGATTGTTACATTGCCAAGATCAAGCAGAAGAGAATTGTTTATTTTGGAGGGAGGCAGAAATCTTCGTTTTCAAATTTTTCAAAATTTAAAAGATTATTTGTTAAGATCCAAAATGGCCATTTTAAGAGCTATCTAACAGCAACTTGTTTTAATATATTATGAGAGAGTGAAAATTTGTGCAGAGCCACTACATTCAAAAAGAAAAAGAAAATCTACTATTTTATTACTATTTAAGTATCCATTGAATGTTAGAAATATGGCAAGCATTGTATGTGGCAGAAGCAATATCTGGTGAACATACCATTTACATGACATGGAGAAGATAGATCTCTGTGAGAGGACAGGAATGTGATCCATGCATGCACTGAGTCCATATTTCCTAAGTGTATTTACACACACGTTTGTAATTATTCTCACCTGGTATACTTAATACTGTCTGGTGATTTGCCATGGATGACAACTGCCCTCCCTTAAAATCTACCAAAGGGACATAATGGCCTGACTTTTGAAAAGTTGCTGACAAGGAACAAAAACATATTTAAAAATTCAGTACTAACAGCAAATAGGAGCTTTATAGTAACACTTGGAAAACACTGAGAAATCACAAATAAATTCCAGAAAATTGAAAGAAAACTTATGCTCTACTTTTCTTGGGCCATTAATGCATGAGAACGGAATAGATTTGAATACTCTTCACTTTAAAAAAGAACATGACTGGTTACTATTGATAAGTATTGTCATAAAATATAGGGTAAAATCAATGCCTAACTTTCAGAAATGGCAGACACCTCCAAATTTTCACATGTCAAGAATACCATTATCCACAATGTCTAAAGTATAGTACACAATAAAAAACCAATGTCCATGAAATTATCGTCACAATGCAACAATGTTGTGTTCACTGAATAAATATTCACTATAACAAGATTTCAAAAAAAAAGACTTCATTCTTTAATTTTTGGTATAGGCATGTGACTGTCAGTTTGCTATTGTATTCCTATGTGAAATAGAAGATTTATAGTAAAATATATTTGACATTTCCCTTAGTCATAGTCAATGATAATTTTAATCAAGATTGCGACAATAAACAATTATTTACCTTTGTCAACATAAATATGCAAAGAATACTAATTCTCATAATGTTCATGTTTCTTTTATCTTTTTAAAAGATTTTATGTATTTATTTATGACAGAGAGAGAGAGACAGACAGACAGACAGACAGAAAGACAGAGAGGCAGAGAGGCAGAGGGAGAAGCAGGTTCCATGCAGGGAGCTGGACGTGGGACTCGATCCTGGGTCTCCAGGATCACACCCTGGTGGTGCTAAACCACTGGGCCACCGGGGCTGCTCTGTTTGTTCTATCTTATTTGAACATTGGACAGCATTTGATATGAAATGTGTCACACTCATTTTCTTTCATTTTATTTGAAAATTTAAAAACTCTTTATTAAATTGGTCATAGAATTTCTCAATGCAACAACAATTTATTGAATCTATCTCATAACTTGAAATTATTTTTTCATAAATTAGTACACCCAAAATTTTTAAGATCCATCTTAATGTACTACAAAACATGGAAAACAATTATTGGATCATTAACCTTGTAACAGACATAATAATGATTTAGTAAAATGTGTAGGTTTTTTCTTTCACTAAATGACCATTTCAAAAGGAATATTTTCAAAGAAAATTATTAGTTTAAAATTAGTCTAATGATTTTGGTCAAAATATAACACAGACAGGAAAATGAGACTTCTAAATTAAAAGAACAATTTTGTCGAGATAACTTTTTTAGACCAGAATATGAAATTGTTTTTTAGATTGTGATTCCAAATCATGAAGAATCAGACCAAAGAAAGTGAAATAAATTCTTCAAGAATGTCAGACCTGCTTCAGATCTTTTAGAATAAAATGGATATAAACAAACCAACAAAACACCATATTCTTTAAAGACAGTTGCACAGGCTTTCTTTATAAATAAGAAGAAAGAAGAAACCATTTCCTACATATGTTCCAAATAGTACATAGTACCAAATGCTCAGTAAGTATTCCTTGAATAACAAACCAGCACAAGTACCACCTGTTAAAAATAAGCATCTAAGATAAAAAATAAATTTCAATTAGTTACGTTGAAAAAAATTTTAGAGGGCGCCTTGTGGTGGTTCTCTATAAGAGGTATGCGTGATTAGACCTCAGTGACAAAAGGAAAACGTTCTAGGCTAGAAAAGTTTCAAATAAGGCAAAAATTTTCCCCTCTTAAAGATGTATAAATCAAATTCTTAGGATATTTTTAAATCATACTAATAGGAAAGCCTTGGACAAGTTATTGAAATGTATCAAAATTCATGTTTTTCTGCCAACTGAATATTTATTAACACTTATATAACAGTTATGAAGATGTATTCATATGAGCATATGCAAATGAAAACCACTTGAGATCAATAACTATAGTATAAAAAGTTTATGAACTGGACTTTAGCTGACATAATTTTCTTTTTTTCTGATATAATTTTCGATTGGAAATGATCTCATAAAAATCAAAGATGTGACATTGCATACACTGTGATGTTGAAGTCTGAGCTGACTGGGGAGTTTCTTCCTGCCTGTTGCTGAGCCTGCAAGTGAGCTCGCTCAGGGATGACACAGCTGTCTGCATGTGCCTACTGTTTTATCTCAAAACTTGTAGTGACAGGTGTGTCTTGTCACACTCTCTGGTGACCATTACAGGCCTGCCTTGTTTATCATTTCAAGATGAGCTCCGATGTGTGTGACCCTGACAGTACAGAATATAATCAAATGCCTTTGAACCGAGGAAGAGGAATTTATTGCTTGTTAACACATTTTACAGTTTATAGGGTCATTAGCCCCTTAGCTTCCGAGATTTTTTTTCAAGCTTGGCTTTGAATCTATAAATTCAACGGATTTCTATCACAGAATTGACAAGAAATGTGATATTTAGTGTAGCCTTTTATAAAATCCTTACCTCATATATAACGTATAACATAAAAAAGAGTTAATAAGATGCTTTTCCTTTCTTATCCATCTCAGAGGGGAAATAATATAGCAAAGTTGTGTAACAAACAGTGAATTTTCTATATTGGAGTAGAAGATGTCTTAAACGTCATTAGTTTTATTTTTTATAAATTTATTTTTTATTGGTGTTCAATTTGCCAACATATAGAATAACACCCGGTGCTCATCCCGTCAAGTGTCCCCCTCAGTGCCCGCCACCCAGTCACCCCCACCCCCTGCCCACCCCCCTTCCACCACCCCTAGTTCGTTTCCCAGAGTTAGGAGTCTTTATGTTCTGTCTCCCTTTCTGATACTTCCCACTCATTTTCTTCTCCTTTCCCCTTTATTCCCTGTCACTATTTTTTATATTCCCCAAATGAATGAGACCATATAATGTTTGTCCTTCTCCGCTTGACTTACTTCACTCAGCATAATACCCTCCGGTTTCCATCCACGTCGAAGCAAATGGTGGGTATTTGTCGTTTCTAATGGCTGAGGAATATTCCATTTACCCCAAAGATACAGATGCAATGAAACGCGGGGGACACCTGCACCCCGATGTTTCTAGCAGCAGTGTCCACAGTAGCCAAACTGTGGAAGGAGCCTCGGTGCATGGAAAGATGAGTGGATAAAGAAGATGTGGTTTATGTAGAAAACGTCATCGATTTTTTTTTTCAATTTTTATTTATTTATGATAGTCACAGAGAGAGAGAGAGAGAGAGGGCAGAGACACAGGCAGAGGGAGAAGCAGGCTCCATGCACCGGGAGCCCGACGTGGGATTCGATCCCGTGTCTCCAGGATCGCGCCCTGGGCCAAAGGCAGGCGCCAAAACCGCTGCGCCACCCAGGGATCCCAACGTCATCGATTTAAATAACTCGCACGACAGGGGCCGGGAGGGAGGCGAGGCCGAGCGGGGGAGGCGGGCCGCGGGGCCGCGGGGAGGCCGGGTGCGGCGAGCAGGACGCGGCGCCGGGAAGGAGAGAAAGGCGGCTTCTGCGCGGGGCGGGGGCGCGCCCGGCCCGGGGACCGCGATGCCCAGCTCCAGCCGCGTGCAGCCGCAGCAGGCGGGACCGAAGCCGCCCCCGCGGCCCGAGCCCTGGGCCCCGGCCGCCTGCTGGTGGGGCGGCGCTGCCGGGGCGCCGGCCTGGCCGCTGCGGGGCGGCCTCCGCCAGCAGAGGGCCTGGGGGACGGAGACGGAGCGCCCCCGGCAGGGCGCCGCGCGGGAACCCCCGGCCGAGCCCGGCGTCCCCCTCTCCCAGCGCTTCGTCGTGCTCCGGACGGGCGTGGAGCCGCTGCAAAACCCGCTGGCGAGGCCGAGGAGGAGGAGCAAGCGGAGGGGCGGGGGAGGAAGGGCGCACGGTGGTGGAGACGGCCGTGGAGTGGCGCCCGGGCAGCCGCAGGTCGGCCGCCTCTTCGGCCGGGAGCTCCGGGGCGGCCGCGCCCGGGGCCTGGGGGGCTTCCAAGGCCGGGCCCCGAGCGGCAGGCGGCGCCTTCTAGAGGACCCGGTCCGCCGAGCCCCAGCCCGGCCGGCAGCCGGGACCCCGCGGCACAGCACCTCCCCCTGGACGGGCAAGCCGCCGCGAGTGGCCTGGGCCGGGCGGCTGGGTCTGGCTGCGAGGTCTCTGGGGAACGAGACTCATGGAAGAAAGCAACAGCAGCCGAGAGAAGTGCCTGGAAGTGCTTTAACGGAAACGACCACATACCTGCTGCTTCTCAGGCTTGTGCATGTCGACACGGGGGTGACGAGCTCCAGGGTGTGCTGCTCCACGGGTAACGTCACAAAGCTCTTCCTATACACCCCAGGGTCCAAAGCAGCGAAACAAACTTCAAAACTCTTTCTTCAGTGGAAGACTTCTGGAAGTTCACCGAAGGTGCCTCATGGGATGGGCTGTACTGGAAGACACGGCCCCGCAACAGGACCGAAGCCGACAACCGACGTTTTGTCTCTATGAGAACCTCCTGTTAGGCTTCCACGGATCCGGCAACTCAGAGTCAGAAATGGATCCTGCTCTATCCCCCCGGACTGAAGAGATGAGATTAAAGAGTGCTATGATGTCTACTCTGTCACAAAAAGGTGACTTTTTGTCACCTCCACAAAAGCACTCCTACATCCGCAAGAACAGGCGCGAGCAAACTGTTTCTTCTACGGAGCTTCGGGATTCTCCCACCTGGAGGCGCTGCCGGATGACAGCGAGGGAATTGCAGCGCTTTGAGGCTGTGTCTGCCAAGGGCCAAGAGGCCCTGGTGTCCAGGGCTTCCCTGAGGCCACAATCGAGGATTTCCACAGCACGTTCGTGGGCCTGATGGAGCGGGTGGAGAAGCAGACCTCTGTAGCTGACCTGCTGGCCTCCTTCCACGGCCACAGCACCTCGGACTACCTGGTGGTGTACCTGCGGCTGCTCACCTCCGGCTCCCTGCAGTGCCAGAGCAAGTTCTTCAGCACTTCCTGGAGGGCGGGCGGACAGTCCAGGAGTTCTGTCAGCAGGCGGTGGAGCCCACGTGCAAGGAGAGCGACCACATTCACTCCACCGCACTGGCCCAGGCCCTGAGCGTCTCCGTCCAGGTGGAGCACATGGACCGCGCGCGAGGGCGGCACCACCAACCCGCACCACCTTCCCCGAGGGCTCTGAGCCCAAGGTGTACCTTCTCTCCGGCCTGGGCACGACCATATCCTCTACAAACAGGGCTGGCCCCGGCCTCCCGCTGCCCTGTCTGCCCTCCCCTCTGCCAGGGCGCTAGACATGTGCAGAAGTTTTTTGTGGGTTATAAAAGGGTCATATTTCATCTCCACTCCTCCCACCACAACTTCCCCTCACGCAACCTTCCACATTTATTAAAGGAGATGCTGGGTGGTGAACAATAAAGTAGTGAAGTGTCATGTAGTGAAGACCGGGCTCCTTTTGGTCTAAGAACAGAACTGCGGAAGTGTCCGTGCCCTGTAGCCATGTGCCCTGGCTTCTCCATCCCTTCATTCATTCATCCTCTAAACTCTTAACCAAGGAGAGAAGATGGCTTTAAGTGAGTCTTCAGTGCTTATAGTTAAGACCATGCAGACCATGGCCAAAGTGACCTTTGGTTTCTCAGATTTTCTCTACTTTTTACTGCCTTCAGCTTCTGCAATACGTATTTTTCAAAAGACTAAATTGTTGACTATATGGCCAACAAGAAAGTAGCTACAGGGCCTCTGGAGATTTCTTTGAAGATTCCTGGATCCTGTTTTCCTAGATCCAGTGACATCGTTCACTAGGTTGTTATCGGGTACTATTCTGGAACAGAAATTCTCATTTTACTAGCGTTTATGATACATTTTTGTTCAGAGTACAGGTATTTAAAGTGTATACTAAACTTGTGAGCCAGTTTCCTGTCTGGTTAAAACCTGGCGTCTCAAATGTGTGTTTATGATTTTGAATATGTTATTGTCCATTGTGCAGATCTGTGGGGGTTTTGGTGTCCTTTGTAACCATACTTAAAACATCTTGTGTATGAAGGGAAAGCTAGTCAATACTTTTAGAAATACTGTAACTATATAAAGAATAAGAGTGTGGCAGCCCAGGTGGCTCAGCGGTTTAGCCACCGCCTTCAGCCCAGGGTGTGTTCCTGGAGACCCGGGATTGAGGCCCATGTCCAGCTCCCTGCATGGAGCCTGCTTCTCCCTCTCCTATGCCTATGTCTCTGCCTCTCTCTTTCTCTCTGTGTCTCTCATGAATAAATAAATAAATCTTAAAACAATAATAACTGCATTACAATTTCAAAATGCATTCTATAACTCCTATCAATACATCATAAGCTTATCTATAAAAATACTATAGTAAATGAATTAAAGAAACAAAACATTATTTTTAAACACTATGGAAAATTCACTTGTTTACTTTCAAAAAAATTATTTATTTATTAATGACAGAGACACACACCGAGAGAGAGAGAGAGAGAGAGAGAGAGAGAGAGAAGCAGGACAGAGGCAGGCAGAGAAGCAGGCTCCATGTAGGGAGCCTGACGAGGACCTCGATCCCGGGTCTCCAGGATTACACCCTAGGCTGAAGGCAGCGCTAAACCACTGAGCCACCTGGGCTGCCCACTTGTTCACTTTTTATTTATTAATAGTTTTTCTAGAATATGGAGAAACTTAAATTTAAAACAATTGCTATTTGGCAAAAGTGTATATATTTTAACAATATTTGGGATTTAAATTAATAATTGATTACAAGATAAATTTTGTTTGTTTTTAAAGATTTTATTTATATATTCATGAGAGAAACAAAGAAGAAGAGAGGCAGAGACACAGGCAGAGGGAAAAGCAGGCTCTCTGGGGGGAGTCCTATCAGGACTTGATCCCAGGACTCTGGAGTCACTCCCTGAGCCAAAGGCAGGTGTTCAAACACTGAGCTATGAGTTGCCCCAGAAGATAAAAATTTTTAAGCAAAATGATTGAAAATATTCCTGAATTCTAACAAAAAGAAAGAAGGAAAATAAGTTATAGTGATTCGATACCTTTAAATGGAATTGAAATCAATTGGAATTAAATTATGTGATACATATTTCTTAATCATAACAATGGACTCCTGTACTAGACAGGAGGTAGTTTATCTTATATTTAGTAAGAAGGAAAACCACATTAGTTCTAGCACAGTGAGAAGATATTCATTAAAATAGCTATTTAACACTAAAAAGCCACTTCAAGAGTATGCTGACCCTCTCCCATTCAATTATCATCTTCCATTAGAACACAGGATGAACCTCAAAGATGCAAAATAGGATAAAGTCTATGTACCTGGCAAGTTTCTTAGTTATAAACGACAGAAACCAACTCTGCCTAACTGGAGTCATTGGGATCATTGAAAAGATATCAGGTAACTCACGAATTTATTGACTTGTTGGCAACTCAGCTAAGAAACAGAGGGAGGCTGGGTCAGGGAGAACACAAGCACAGCCAGATGCTGCCCCCGATGCAGCCGCCTCCAGGTCATCTCCACTGAGTCCTTCACCGGTTTCCTCAAACAAGAGCCATCACCTTCCACGTGAAAACTCTCCCACTAAAATCATGCTGTGGGACTCCAACAGCAGTTCTTCTTAGTCCATGAGTCTGAGTTCAGCCTCATATTAGTCCTAATAATTCAGCAGCTGCTGAATTTCATTGTGTTGAGCGGGTCTTCTCCTCAGACTCCAAACTATTTACACTTTCCCCCTGCTGTTTGGGATGCCCCTGTACCCAGGATACCCTCTTCTTCAATGTGTCCCTTGGTGTAACCCCACTTCACAACCCTTCTGCTGAGGGGATTCCATCTACTTTCACAGCTAAGACTCTCTCTCTCTCTTGCCTCCAAGTCTCTAACTCCACCAGCCTCTGAATTCCAGATCCTCACTGCTCTTTCCTTTCTGTCCACTTCAGCATTCACATTCAACATGTTTCGAGGTCAATTTATCATGTTGCTCGATCTTTCTTTTTTCCTTTCTTCTTCCGTGCACTTTCTCTGTAGGCAAGTCCAGCTTCTGCACCCCCCAAGACCTACCTAAACATGAGGCATTTTCAGTTTCTCCATCTCTTTCACCTTACAGGTTCAGATGGTGGCTACAGGGGTTAATTATTATTGTCTCTTCCCTCATTATTCCAGTAGCAGAACTACCCTGTGCTGTTTCTTTTTTAAATTTTTTTTTATTTATTCATGATAGCCACAGAGAGAGAGAGAGAGAGAGAGAGAGAGAGGCAGAGACATAGGCAGAGGGAGAAGCAGGCTCCATGCACTGGGAGCCCGACGTGGGACTCGATCCCAGGTCTCCAGGATCGTGCCCTGGGCCAAAGGCAGGCGCTAAACCGCTGCACCACCCAGGGATCCCCCCTGTGCTGTTTCAACTCTTCAGGCAAGCGCTGACTCTGACTGGAGTGACACATTGAAGAACGGCCACCTCCCACAATGAAGAAATTGGAGTCTTTCCCCACAGAGGTTCACAAGGAAGCTACAGGAAGAAGATTCCTTTCCTTTTTGATTGTAAAGTGGTGGAAACATGAGGCCAGAAGATTCTACAGGCATGTCCCGGTGCCCTATGCCCCACACCCGCCAGTCTACAGTAATAGAAAATAAGGCTGTTGGGTTAGAAGGGAGGGATCAGAGATGGAGAGCAATTGACAGAGCTGGTGTCCCTGCTTCCAGGTGCACTCCTTTCCTACCCATGGTTTAGTTACTGAGATATTATTTCTCTCCTTTTATACTTAGTCAGGATGCCACTACTAGATGAATTTTCCCACCCCTATATTAATTATGTCACAGCTTACTCGGCATCATTCTCCATTACCTGCAGCATAAAGACCTCACTGTGACAGTCAGTCCTACATGATCTGGACCTAACATTTCCCATCTCATCTCCTGCAAGTCTTTCCTCTCCTCTCTTATGTTATAAACTCTGGCCTTTTTTTCATTTGTTATCTCATTGGCCCATTACATTTCTACCCAGCTGAATAGCACAGATTACCTCTTCTCCTGCAGTGAATTAAGCACTGAACAGTGGATCTGCAAGTCCCATGTTGGAGTCTAAATTCCATTTTCTCTGTGTGGAGTCATCGCTCTGCAAGTCTGTTATTTCTCATTTGTGAAATGATACAGTATCTTAGCTTCACTTAAAAAAAAGATTTTCTTTATTTATTTGTGAGAGAACGAGAGAGAGAGAGGCAGAGACACAGGCAGAGGTAGAAGCATGCTCCATGCAGGGAGCCTGACATGGGACTTGATCTGGGGTCTCCAGGATCATGCCCTGGGCTGAAGGCAGACACTAAACCTGAGCCACCCAGGTTAACTTTAAATGAGATGTGTTACAATATCTTTGAAGGAATTTTATGCCCATGTAATTTTATTCAGGAGATTCTATTTAACTGGCTGTTGATTTTACTTAATCTGCTGAGTAGCAAGAAAATTATATGGAGACCTTTCATAATATCTGAGATTCACAGAAGCCAAAGAGTGCTTGGTATATTCAATGGGCCAATATAGATATTCAAGTCCTGCATCAGGCTGAGTTGTGCCCCCTTAGCAGTCATCTGAGAGTTTGCTTGTAAAACCAAAGCCACACGGGTGTTTTCCGCTCAGAGGAAACTGGAAAGCAGAGCAGCTGATACCTGGGACTCTGCATTAAATTTGGTCCCACTAGTGATGTCCTGGAAGTCTTGTCCACCCCCCTAGAATCATGGGAGCTTCCTGGCTTTGCTGGACAATCAGGTCCACGTGACCATGAACAACTGTTCAACGTGGACTCTGCAAAATACTCCTCCCTCCGAGGCTCACTCTTTTGAGGCTCTCTTCGACAACTTTACAGTAACTGGTTCTCCTCTACTCCAGGGGAGAAAAGTGGTCCATCTGAAATTTTAAGTTTGAGTTTAGATGAAAATTTTTCATTGTAAATTTCATTGCTCTTCTCCCTCAAATACTCGGCAGAGAAATGACTGCGGGCAAATGGATTGAAACAGATCTTTCATTTCAACACTCCTTACGTTTTTGTGGAAAACTGTTACATATTCTTAGGTAAAGTTGCCAAAGGCTCTGACAAAAATTTTACCACCTCTCGTCTAAGGAAAACGTCTTGCCTATTAAAAAGAACTGTGTCAATTTTTAGCAAACTTATGAAGGCAAATATATTGGAAAACAAAAGGAGTTTTGTCTTTTGTGGGGGTCGATGAACAGAAAAAAGTTTTCAGAGTTAATGACTCAGGCTGAGGATCTCTGAGTCCTGTAGGCTTTGCTTCCACGTGGTAGCAATTGTATTTAAACAATGAAATTGCTTTATAGTATAAGCAAACTATAAACTATAGTTTATAGTAAGCAAAGGAATTGGGAGTCATAGGGTCTCCCAAGGCTTGGAATCATCCACATAACCCCAGGGAGTCACTTGCAGTGAATGGGGCTCTGCTTAATTATCATCAAAATTGTGATTTGAGAATCATCATAGTGAATTCTGAGGTGGAATTCTAAGGTGTCGCCTAGTTTGATACTGTTTGTCTTTCTGCTGCTTTTGCATCTCATGTTGCAGAAGTCTAGCCTTAGGCTCACAAAGAACACAAGTACTGGCAGAAGGAAATGCTTTGGCAAAGGTTTAGTGGTTTCAGAAATCAGGTCTAGCAACCTGTCATGTGGAATCTTCAAACGTGTCTGTTAGCAAAACTGTGGTATTTTGAAATCACTTGTTGGTTAAATTGGAATCACCCTGAGACAGAAAAGTTCTGGCCAGAGATTGAAGCTCCACTGCTATAAAGGGTCAGTAAGTCAAAGATCTCTATTATTAGTATATTACTACTTATGTGCTTTAATTCAACATTTTGACAAATATGTACAGGGCCATTTTCTCTGATCTATCAAGAATTGTCTAACAGGAAATGAACTTCTACTCCTTATCTGGACTCCTTTTAAAGGAAATGCACCCCCAATCTGCTCTTCTCCATTCTGTTCATACATAGCAGGAAGAGTTCACAAGTTGCTTAGTTACCTCTGCTCCATGTAATTAATGCAAGATGTTTATAGCTCAGACGTATCCCTCAGTAGACGTATTTTATGTGGTCTACATTTTTTTATTTTGGCAGTATTGGTATAACAACTTTCTGACCAACATTTGTTTTAAATGAGCAGATTATATAGTTACAGTTTTACAAGTTTGCATTTCAAATTGAATAAGCTTATATAATTTAAATGGTCACAAGTTTTTCCTACCATTAATACATTCCTATGAATAACACATTTAACCCCTTGTCAATAAACTGGGCTGGTTTCCTATATTTACAGTCACCAGAAAATGAGATTGTGGGATAAATTTATCCTTGTCAGATGCTTGATTTGACTGAGGTTGTGGAGCAAGGAAGGCTTAACTGAGTTAAATTTGGAGAGCTGAGTAAATGATTCATAAAGCATACCTTTAATTACAAATTCTAGCACGATGGTTTTCTATCACACAGAAGTCTTCTATTTGTTTTCCTAACATATAGAAATAATCATTGATAAAACATTGAACTTTCTTCTCATTCATTTATGTACACAGCCTAATAATAGTTAATGTCTTCATGAACTTAACTTATATGATCAACAGATTATAATGATTCGTACCACAAGTTTTGAGGGCCTAATATGTATAGACTTTGTGTGAGGCAGTAGTAATATGGGAAAACTTGATTCTTGTCTCATGGAATCAAAGAATGAATCTCACGGGCACAGGAAAGTGAGCAAAGGAATAGAAATTTATTAAGTAAAGATACAGAGAAAGCTCTCAGAAGTGAGAGGGGTCCCGAAAGGGTTGCCACTGTGGGCTTGTAGGGTTGGTCTTTTATTGAGAGCCTAATCAGGGAACCTAAATCCTTTTAACATATCTATTATCACCATTGAGTAAGGACTAGTATAACATCTTTAATGACTTACTTCCTTTCTAGAGTATGATGATTTTTTCTTGGTCACAAGGAGCTGTGATAACAAGACCCCACCTCTGGCACTTGGGGCAGGGTGGTCTGGCTTATTTAACTCTGGTTTACTTTTATCTACATATTTTTGGGATTTTTGTGAGGTTGAGTCCGGAGGCCCCTACTTAGCCCTGCTGGCCCCATTTGTCTCTAATTCAGTAGATATATACGAATAAATTCTAAATAGTCAAGGATGTTATATTTCAGGAATGTTTAATCATGATTCAATGCGATAAATGTCCTATTATAGGTATATACAAGTACTACACAGAAGAACAGAGATAGTGGAGAAGTGGGTTGAATTTCTGTTGTGGTCTAGGCATTGTACAATCATTTTACATACAAAATCTTATTTAATTTTCACAATATATCTGAGGCTTGTAGAAATAGAGCTGGTAGAAGTCCTGGACTTGGCCACGATTACATAGCTAGAAATGGTGGGGTGAGGATTTCAAGCCAAATTTATCTGATTTCAGACCTCTGTTCTCCCAACCATTGCAAGTTGCCTTATTCTCCCTAAGAAATGAGAGGATAGGAACTGAGGAGAGTCAGAAAAAGATTGAGAAATGGTATGACATTTGGAATGAGAAAATATGCATAAGGCTCACAGGTCTTGTCATTGGGACTGTCTTTTGGGGATAAAGAATTACCACAAGGAAGTTTCAGGAACAAGGTGAACATGTTCAAGAACTGGCAAGCATTTCAGAACAGTTGAAGCTTGAGGAGAAAAACAGAGATTGGCAAGATTTGGTGACATAGAGGTTGAGAAAAAAGCCACAAATTGTTTTCAGTATCAAGCCAAAGAGTTCTGATTTCATTAAAAAGTTAAAGAAGATAATGAATGCTTTGGGATGAGCAATAACAGACCAGATAGCATTTCTACAGGGGATCTTCCTGGTGGCAGTGTGGAGAAGGCAAAGGGATTGAAGTTGCTGAGGTAGAAACTAATTTGTAGTGTTTCAGCCAAGAAATAATGATCACTTGAGTCAAAGATTAACAAAGGTATGCACAGGGAAGGATTGTTGCTATTTTTTTAAAAGATTTTATTTATTTATTCATGAGAAACACAGAGAGAGGAAGAGACCTAGGCAGAGGGAGAAGTAGGCTCCCTACAGGGAGCCCAATGTGGCACTAAATTCCAGGACCCCGGGATCCTGCACTGAGTTGAAGGCAGATGCTCAGGCACTGAGCCACCCAGGCATCCTGATGCTAAAGATTTTAAGGATATAAATATCACAGGCCTTGGATTTGCACATATAAAATGAAGTGGGTTTAAAATTTGCAGAGTAACTCAAAATGGATGAAAGATCTAACTGTGAGACAAGATTCCATCAAAATCCTAGAGGAGAACACAGGCAACACCCTTTTAGAACTTGGCCACAGTAACTTCTTGCAAGATACATCCACGAAGGCAAAAGAAACCAAAGCAAAAATGAACTATTGGGACTTCATCAAGGTAAGAAGCTTTTGCACAGCAAAGGATACAGTCAACAAGACTCAAAGACAACCTACAGAATGGGAGAAGACATTTGCAAAGGACGTATCAGATAAAGTGTTAGTTTCCAAGATCTATAAAGAACTTATTAAACTGAACACCAAAGAAACAAACAATCCAATCATGAAATGGGCAAAAGACATGAACAGAAATCTCACAGAGGAAGACATAGACATGGCCAACATGCACATGAGAAAATGCTCTGCATCACTTGCCATCAGGGAACTACAAATCAAAACCACAATGAGATCCCACCTCACACCATTGAGAATCGGGAAAAATAACAAGGCAGGAAACCACAAATGTGGGAGAGGATGTGGAGAAAGGGGAACCCTCTTGCACTGTTGGTAGGAATGTGAACTGGTGCAGCCACTCTGGAAAACTGTGTGGAGGTTCCTCAAAGAGTTAAAAATAGACCTACCCTACGACCCAGCAATTGCACTGCTGAGGATTTACCCCAAAGATTCAGATGCAATGAAACACCGGGACAGGGCAGCCCGGGTGGCTCAGTGGTTTAGCCCTGCCTTCAGCCCAGGACATGACCCTGGAGACCCGGGATCGAGTTCCACGTCGGGCTCCCTGCATGGAGCCGCTTCTCCCTCTGCCTGTATCTCTGCCTCTCTCTTTTTCTCTGTGTTTCTCATGAATAAATAAATTAAAAAAAAAGAAACACTGGGACACGTGCACCCTGATGTTTCTAGCAGCAATGTCCACAATACCCAAACTGTGGAATGAGCCTCAGTGTCTATCGAAAGATGAATGGATAAAGAAGATGTGGTTTATGTATACAATGGAATATTACTCAGCCATCAGAAAGGACAAATACCCCCATTTGTTTCAACGTGGATGGTACTGGAGGGTATTATGCTGAGTGAAATAAGTCAATCGGAGGACAAGCATTATATGATCTCATTCATTTGGGGAAAATAAAAATAGTGAAAGGGAATAAAGGGGAAAGGAGAAAAAATGAGTGGGAAATGTCAGAAAGGGAGACAGAACATGAAAGACTCCTAACTCTGGGAAATGAATTGCGGGTGGTGGAAGGGGAGGTGGGCAGAGGTGGGGGTGACTGGGTGGCGGGCACTGAGTTGGGCACTGATGGGATGAGCACTGGGTATTATTCTATATGTTGGCAAATTGAACACAAATAAAAAATAAATTTATTTAAAAAATTAAAAAAAAAATAAATGAAAATGGCCAAAAAAATAAATAAAAATAAAATGCTTACCCTGTCATAATATAGCTTATAAAAATATTAAGCTACTTTTTAATAAAATTTATAGCATATCTTAAAAAATAAAATAAAATAAACTTTGCAGAGTGTCCTATCCCTGTCACCTTTTTGTTTGTTCCTTTTTAGTTACTTGATAAATTCTGGCCTCTGCTTTTCAAGCAGTAGTTGAAGGGAAGAATTACCTATGAAAATGGCCTGAAAAATCAAATGTAGTTGTTGTAATTTTAGTCTAAAATAGGAATAAAGGGGAAAGGAGAAAAAATAAGTGGGAAATGTCAGAAAGGGAGACAGAACATGAAAGACTCCTAACTCTGGGATATGAACTAGGGGTAGTGGAAGGGGAGGTGGGCGGGGGGGGGTGACTAGGTGACGGGCACTGAGGTGTGCACTTGATGGGATGAGACTGGGTGTTATTCTATATGTTGACAAATTGAACACCAATAAAAATAAATTAATAATAATAATAATAAAATAAAATAGGGATTGCAAGTCATTGCAGATAGAATACAAGCAAATTCAATTTGATCTCTGTCTTTAAATCTGGACGAACCAGAAACTGTCACTTTATAAGTAGAAAGAAGTACTCCTAAACTGCCTTTTGTGTCCTGCGGCAACCTACCTCTTTCTATATGTGGGTACTATCAGGCATAGAGTGTAAAAGAATATCACACATGCACAAAAATATGCATAGAACCATAAGGTCTACCTCATATGGAAGAAACACATAATCCAACTTGTTTCTTCTTTCATCCCTCCTTTAAAACATGACTCCTTCACTTCCATCTGGAGCATTTTATGAAGCAACTTCCTAGAATGTGCAGAAGGTCAGATCAAGTTTTCCTAAATCTGTGGGCTGCTTGGAGAGAATTTCAGTAAGTAAAGGCAATAAATTAAATTCAAAATGGAATTGAAGTTGATAGATAAAAACATAAAGTTTTCAGCATATGCAGGGTGGCAACAGTATGAAATGAACAGCTAAGCTGTGAACAAATGCCCAGTTGTTTCTAAATACATTATTTAGATTTATGTTTTGCTTTCTATTTGTCAAGTGTTGAGATAACTGTGAAAACCACTGCAGCCCCCAAACATTTTGGAAATGTAATTTCAGTAGGAAAGTTAAAATCTAGGTATGACCATTATTAGCCTACAGGCACAGTCATTAGCTACAATGATATCAGTAATATTCACTTTTATGGGCATCACTGGGTTAATTGTGTAGACACGGCATTTTATTCACATTGCAGTAGTATGTGGATGGAAGTCCCAAGATTCATACCCTTTAAAAATTATCATTAATCGGGGGAATGCAGTCTTCCCAATTATCTTCTACAATTATACACTACTACTAGTGTTTTGACTGACTTGTACAGAAATTATCTTTTGCAATTCACGAATGGCAGGAGAGATCATGGGTGTTTCCTACATTTCTAACATTGTAGATTTAACTTTATGCCACCATAGTTACAGAGTTGAAATTTCATGGCAATCTTGAGTCAAAATATCTATTACTTTCTTCCTATCTTTTCCTACTTAAAGATGCATTTGCCTCTAAGTGAATGTTGATATCTCACAGGTAAAATAATGGACTATGATGCAACACATCTTATTTTCTTCATGTGTTTGTTCTGATATATACCTTCCAGAAGACAGAATTTAAGTAAGTCTAATTATGTTTTTTTATCATTTTGCACCTTTAAAATGTCACTGAACACACCTGTCATTGCCACCTCCAGCTAAATGACAGCATCCAGCCCTTTGGAAACATATGTGAGCTTATGCTGAAAAGCTTATTCCGAGCTCAGAGAAACCATGGAGTATTAAAAATATATTGTACTTCACATGCTTATAAAAGTCATATCCACTTCTAGAGACCACTGGTTTCACTTTTCTTTTTTTTAAATATTATTTATTTATTTACTCATAGAGACACAGAGAGAATGAGAGGCAGAGACACAGGCAGAGGTAGAAGCAGGCTCCATGCAGAGAGCCCGACGTGGGACTCGATCCAGGGTCTCCAGGATCACGCCCTGGGCTGCAGGAGACACTAAACCACTGTACCACCGGAGCTGCCCTGGTTTCACTTTTCCTCCCATTTGATATTATCTCACATCTGTGGAAATATGAGTGGAAGATCACCTAACTTGGCAATAGAAAATTGTGGAACTCTTTATGGAATATTCAACATGAAAATCAAATAATTGGTCTTAGGGGAAACTCCAAATAGAATAGGAGTTCCTGGGAGGATATGAGCTAAAGGAACCATTTTAAAGATACTGCACATATTTCTCTTTGTGAAATGGGGTTGGCACCTAATAATGAAAATGGCACCATCTACATTTCTCTGTAAATAAGTTTGAAATTCTATATTTACAATAAATACAGTATCTTTAACATTTTGTCCCTTCTTTAAGCTCCAAAATATAGTCATAGTTCCTTGTGAATCACTGATGGAAAAGAAGATTCTCTATATCCCCTAAGGTATTAATGTAGATATATATACAAAGTAAGGGAAAAATAGCCTTTCATGTGCAACTACACTCACTGTCATTCCAATGTGTCCACAGTCTGCAGGGAAATGTACCTATATAATAAGGGAGCACGGTCTGGACAAGAGGTTTTGGTTCAGGTTCTCTGGAAGGTGGAATATATCCTACTGATTACTTTTGACCAGTATCTTCCCCTGACCTACAATCTGTATTTCTTTTTATGATCAGAACTGTTTTAAGATTTAAATGTATTCTTTTTTTTAATTTATTTTTTATTGGTGTTCAATTTACTAACATACAGAATAACCCCCAGTGCCTGTCACCCATTCACTCCCACCCCCCCGCCCTCCTCCCCTTCTACCACCCCTAGTTCGTTTCCCAGAGTTAGCAGTCTTTACGTTCTGTCTCCCTTTCTGATATTTCCCACACATTTCTTCCTCTCCCTTATATTCCCTTTCACTATTATTTATATTCCCCAAATGAATGAGAACATATAATGTTTGTCCTTCTCTGACTGACTTACTTCACTCAGCATAATACCCTCCAGTTCCATCCACGTTGAAGCAAATGGTGGGTATTTGTCATTTCTAATAGCTGAGTAATATTCCATTGTATACATAAACCACATCTTCTTTATCCATTCATCTTTCGTTGGACACCAAGGCGCCTTCCACAGTTTGGCTATCGTGGCCATTGCTGCTATAAACATCGGGGTGCAGGTGTCCC
>NW_023330766.1:0-72055 GCF_011100685.1 Canis lupus familiaris | reverse complement strand
TCAGAAGATACCTCCCTGTGGTTTCTTTTTTTTTGTTTTTTTTTTTTTTTTTTTTTTTTTTTTTTTTTTTTTTGTTGTTTGTTTTTTTTTTTTGTTTTATTTTGTTTTTTTTCTTGTTTGTGTTTTGTTTTCTTTTTGATTTGTTCCTTCCCCCACCCCCCTTTCTTTTTCTCCTTTCTTCTTTTCTTCCTCTTTTTCTTCTTTTTTTTTTTCTTTCTTTTTTTCTCTTCCCTTTTGTTCTCTTTCCTTTTCTTTTCCTTCTTTCTCCTCTCTCTCACCCTCTCTTTTTTTTCTCTTTTTTCCCAATATCAGCCGTTGCTTTTTGGCCTGGCTGCGCTGTGAGCAAAATGACTAGATGACAGCCGTCACCCAAAGAAAGAAATCAGAACAGTCCTCTCTCCCACAGAGTTACAAAATCTTGGAATTACAATTCAATGTTTCCAGAAAGCCAATTCAGAAGACATTATACAGCTACTGGTACTCAAGAAAAAAGTATAAGGACTCAAGAACTTCATGACTGGCAGAATTTAGAGCTACTCATGCAGAAATTTAAAAAATCAATTGAATGAATGCAATCCAAACTGAAGTCCTAACGACGAGGGTCTGAAGGTGGAAGAACGAGTGAGCGACATAGAATAACAAGTTAGGCAAAGAGTGGAAACTGAGGAAAAAAAGAGACACACAATTAAAAACAATGAAGATCTATTAAGGGAAATAAAACGACAGCCTGAGGAAGAAAACCTAAACGTTTAATGGGGTTCCCAGCGGGCCGCCGAAAGGGACAGAGTGCCAGAATAATGTATTTGAATGAAAACCAATTCTAAGCTGAAAAACTTCCTAACTGGGAGGGAAACAGGCTTCAGATCCAGGAAATAGAGAGATCCCCCCCTAAAAATCAATAAAACCGTTCAACACTCGACATTTAATTGTGAAGTCTTGCAATTCCGAACGATAAGGAGAAAATCCTAAAGCAGCAAGAGACAATAAATCCTGACCTTTTTGATGGGGAGGAGTATTAGGGTACCAGGCAGACCTCTCCACAGAGACCTGGCCCAGGCCAGAAAGGGCTGGCATATTATTCAGGGTTCCAACTGAGAAGACATGCAACCAAGAATCATATCCAGCCAAGGCTCCATTCAAATGGAAGAGAGATAAAGAAGCTTCCAAGACAGGGCGCAACTAAAAGAATATTGAAACCTCCAACCCGCTCTGCAAGATATGTTTTAAGGGGGACTCTTAAAATTCCCCTTTACGACGAAGTTCAGTGAACGTCCACAAAACCAAAGACTAATCATATCATGATGACACTAAACTCATATCTCTCAATAGAACTCTGTAATGTTGAACGGGCTTTAATTACCCCAATCAAAGGCGCAGGGTTTAAGACTGGATACAAAAGCAGGACCCATCGATTTGCCTGTCTACAAGAGACTCATTTTAGACCAGAAGGACACTACAGCCTGAAAAAATAAAAGGTGGAGGGACACCATTTTACCTTCGAATGGTCCTCAAATAAAGCAGGGGTGCCATCCTATATCAGTATAAACTAAAATTTACCCAAAGACTGTAGTGAGAGATGAAGAGGGAACACGTTGGAAAGGTGAGGAGGAGGGAAAGTGGAGAGAGAATGGAAGGGACGAGACGAGTGAGAAGAGGGCAGAAAAAAAAGAGGATTCAGGAGAGGTAAGGAGAAAGAAAAGAATACGGTACAAGTCCAAAAGGGATGAAAATCGCGAAGACAGAGTAGCACCCAGTAGCCGGGAAGAAAGGGGACCGCATAAGGGAGGGAGTGGGAGACAAAGGGAGGAAGGAGTCGTAGAAAGGAGCTGGAGGAGGCTTGGGAGAAACCTCCAAGAGGCAGAAAAAGGCAGAAGGGAGATGGCGGGAGAGGAAAAGGGGGGGGGGGAGGGAGAGGTGGACGAGAGGTTGATGGCGGAGAATAATACCATAAAGGGGGGACTATCAAATGTGGGGTCGCGCGGAAAAAAGCGGTGAGACGGTGAGGCAAGAAAAAAAAGGGGAGTAGCAAGCCAAAGATAGTAGATTGGGGAGAACGGAATGGCCAAAAAGGGAAAGGCCAAGGTGGAGAGTAATTGAAGGGTAAGAAGTGGTTGCAGAGGGGAGGATAGAGAAAGCAGTATACTGGAGAAAGGGAGTGTGGGGGGGAGTGTACGAGCAGCCTGATGCGCGGAGTAGTGGGACGACAACGTGAAGAGGCCGAGCAATACGGGAAGTGAAAAGGGGGGGGGATTGTGGTGGATAAGGATGGACAACTACAACCTGTTTATTAAACATGGATCCATTCGCCGTTTGACACGAACGGAATTATTGTGAAACCCGTTTAAACACGCGGCTAAGCAGGAAGATACATTGGAATTAGGGCAAAGCATGGACGGTGTGTATGTGAAAACAAAATGGGGTATGGTGCGGGGTTAAGAAGAGGTCGAGGGTTGAAAATACTAGTAGAAAGGCACAGGTCAATGGTAATGTACGAAGACAAAGAAAAAACTTGGGCAAATGAATACTGGGTTGGGAAAGAAAAGGGAAGAGAAGTGGAGAAGAGGACAAAAGCCGGTGGTAAAAGATTACATAGAAAGGCAGAGGGTAGAACGTAAGAATGAACGGAGGGCAAATGAGGGGAACCTGTCGAGAAGAAAGTAGAGGAAAAGCGGGTAAGAAAAGTGTGTAGAAGGAGGGGGCGGTAACGCAGAAAGAGGTAGAGGTATAAAAGAATTAACGCAATTAAGGGGAGGGGGGGATTACATAGAGAGCCGGGGAAACGACCAGGACCTATGCATGGCGGAGAAATAGTACTTAGAGAAAAAGGGGGCAAGAACAAGTGGAAAAGGGGTAAGGTTGAAAATAAATATGGGGGTCTGTAAAAAGGAAAGCGCGAAAAGGAAGGGGCAACAAGGGGGAGTAGAGAGAGGGCGAGGCGAGATGGCGCGGAAGGTGGAAGGATGTGTCGGCTTGAGGGGTGAAGACATACATGTGGGAGCATGAGAGGACAACAAACGAGGCGTGGGAGATCCAAGGGGAAGAAAGAACCACCAACGAGGGGGCCGAAGGGAAGGAGCGACGACGAAAGCGAGAAGCCGAGAGGGAGAGAGAAGGTGATGGGACTGACAAAGGGAAAAAGAAGGTAAACGGAAAAAGAAAAACAGGAATAGAGAGCATCAGATGAAGAGGGACACTATTCATCCTTCAAAGGTCTATTCACAAGAGGACTTAACACTCCTCATATATATGCTTCCGAATGTGGGAGCTGCCAATATTATAAATCACTTATTATAACCAAGTTGAAGAAATACTTTAGATAATAAATACACTTATACTTGGTGACTTCAATTCTAGCTCTTCTATCACTCGATAGTTCTTCTAAGACAAACATCTTCAAGACACGAGAGCTTTAAATGATACCCTGAACCAGATGGATTTCACAGATATCTACAGAACTTGAACCAATCCAAACTCAACTGAATACACATTCTTTCTCAATCGCACATGGAACTTTCTTCTCCATAATAGACCACATATTGGACACAAACGGGTCTGAACGATACCAAAAGATTGGGATTGGCCCCTGCATATTCTCGGACCATAATGCCGTGAAATTAGAACTAAATCACAACAAGAACTTTTTGGAAAGGCCTCAAACACACGTGGAGGTTAAGGACCATCCTGGTAACAGATCAAAGGGTCACCCCAAGAAAATTACGGAAGAATTAAAAGATTCATGAAACTATGAGAATGAAGATACAAACCGTACAAAATCTTTGGATAACGCAAAAAGCAGTCCTAACGCGGGAATACAAATCGCAATAACAACATCCATTCAAAAACTGAAGCAACTCAAATACAAAAGCTAACCTTACCCAGAAAAGGAGCTAGAGGAAAAAAAAACAGCAAATCGATCCTACACCCAAGAGAATAAGGGAGTTAATAAAAGATCGAGCATAACTCAACGAAATCGAGACCAGAAGAACTGGTGGAACGATCAACAGAACCAGGAGTTGGTTCTTTCTTGAAAGAAGTAATAGTGATAAACATTAGCGCAGCCTTATTTAAAAAGAAAGAGAGAAGAACTCAAATTTAATAAAATCATGAAGAGAAGGAGAGATCAACTACCAACACCAAGGAAATACCAACATTTAAAAACATATTACTGAACAGCTATAACGTGCCAATAAATTAGTGCAATCTAAGAGAAATGGACCGCATTCCTGGAAAGCCACAAACTACCAAAACTGGACAGGAAGAAATAGAAACCTGAACAGGATCCCTGGGTGGCGCAGCGGTTTGGCCGCCTGCCTTTGGCCCAGGGTGTGATCCTGGTAATACGCCGGGATCGAATCCCACCTCAGCCTCCTGGTGCATGAGCCGCTGCTTCTACCCTCTGCCTGTGTCTCTGCTGGCGCCTCTCTCTCTCTCTGGTGACTTATCATAACTAAATAAAAATAAAAAAAAAAAAAAAAGAAAACCTGAAACAGGCCAATAACCTGGGAGGAAATTTGAAGCAGTTTCCATCAAAAACCTCCCAGACCACAAAAGTCCAGGTCCAAGGCTTCCCCAGGGGAATTTTATCAAACTTTAAAGAAAAATCATACCTATTCTCCTAAGCTGTTTGAAAGATATGAAAGATATTTGAGTTAACTTCCAAATTCGTTCTATGAAGCCAGCATCAACCATTAAATTCCAAGCGACAAATACCCCACAAAAAGGAGAATTACAGACCAATATCCCGGATGAACATGGATGCAAAAATTCTCAACAGATACTGGCCATAGGATCCAACAGTACATTAAGAAAATTATTCACCATGACCAAGTAGGATTTATCCTGGTGACACAAGGCTGGTTCAAACACCCTTAAAACATCAATGTGATTCCATCAATATAGCAAGAGAAAAACCAAGAACCATTTTGATCACACGTCTCATTTGGGAGGCAGAGAAAAAGCATTTGACAAATACAAGCATCATTCCTGATCAAAACTCTTCAGAGTGTGGATAGAGGGAACATTCCTCGACAATCTTAAAGCTTATCTTGAAAAGCCCACAGCAAATCATCATTCTGTCTCAATGGGGAAGCACTAGTGCCTTTCCCTAAGATCAGGACAAGACAGGGATGGTCCACTCCCAGCCACTGCTGTTCAACATAGTACTGGAAGTCCCGTAGCCTCAGCAATCAGACCAACAAAAGACAGTTAAGGCATTCAAATTGGCAAAGAAGAAGTAAAACCTCCTCCCTCTGCGCCGATGACAATATATACTCTATACAAGAAAACCCAAAAAGTCTCCACCCCAAAATTGCTTAGAAACCTCATACAGCAATTCGGTAGCTCGTGGCAGGAATACAAAATCAATTGCCTCAGAAGTCAGTGGCCTTTCTATAGCACTAACATGAGACTGAAGGAAAGGAAATTAAGAGGAGTCAATCCATTAACAATTGCACCCAAAAGCATAAGATACCTAGGAAATAAACCTAGACAAAGATTAAAGGATCTATACCCTCAAAACTATCGAACACTTCTGAAAGAACATTGAGGAAGAACACAAAGAGATGGAAATATTCCATGGCTCATTATTGCAGAATATATTGTGAAAATGTCAATATTACCCAGGCAATATATCACGTTTAATTGCAATCCCTATCAAAATACCATGGCCTTTTCCTTCAGAGAGGTTTTAGAAAACAAATATTTTAAAGATTGTGTGGAATCAGAAAAGCCCCGAATAGAGCCAGGTGAATTTTAAAAAGAAAACCATAAAATCTGGGGCACACAATGCCAGATTTTCAGGTTGGTACTACAAAGCTGTGGTCCATCAAAGACAGTGTGGCACTGGCACAAAAACGACACATAGACTCAGTGGAACAGAATAGAGAATCCAGAAGTGGACCCTGACTTTATATTGGGCAACTAATATTCGATAAGAGTAAGACTATCCATTGGAAGAAAGACAGTCTCTCTCTTCAAAATGTGCTGGGTGATTGGGACATCCACAGTTCGAATAATGAAACTAGAACCATTCTCTTTCACATACACAAAGATAAAACTCAAAATGGATGAAAGATCTAATGTGAGACAAGATTCCACATCAAAATCCTGAGAAGAACACAGGCAACACCCTTTTTGAAACTCGGCCATAGTAACTTCTTGCAAGATACAATCCACGAAAGGCAAGAAACAAAAGCAAAAATGAAACTATTGGACTGGTCATCGATAAGAAGCTTTTTGCCACACAAAAGATCAGTCACAACTCAAGACAACCTACAGAATGGGATAAGTATTTGCAAATGACCATATCAGATAAAGGGCTAGTTTCCCAAGATCTTAAAGAACTTATTAACTCAACACCAAAGAAACAACATCCATCAGTGAATGGGGCAAAGACATGAAAGAGAAATCTCACAGAGGAAACTAGACATGGCCACATGCATATGAGAAATGTTTCTGCATCACTTGCCATCAGGGAATACAAATCAAAACTATACAATGATGATACCACCTTCACACCCAGTGAGAATGGGGAAAATTAACAAGGAGGCAGGAAACCACACTGTTGAGAGGAGCGAGAAAAGGGACCTCTTACCTGTTGGTGGGAAGGTTGAACTGGTGCAGCCACTCTGGAAAACTGTTTGGAGGTTCCCTCAAACAGTAAAAATAGACCTGCCGTACGACCCCGCAATTGTCAACTGTTGGGGGATTTTACCCCAAAAGGATACAAATGCAATGAAATTCGCCGGGACATACTGCAACCCCGATGTTTCTATTGCTAGCACAATGGCCACTATAGCCAAACTTGTGGAAGGAATGCCTCGGGTGGCCACCGAAAGATGAAATTGGATAAAGAAGATGTGTGGTTTATGTATACAATGGAATATTACTTCAGTCTTATTAGAAATGATGACAAAATCCCAACCATTGTGCTTCAACGTGGATGGAACTGGAGGGTATTATGCTTGAGTGAAGTAAGTCAGGTCGGAGCAAACGGACAAAACATTATAATGGTCTTCATATCATGTTGGGGAATATAAATAATAGTGAAGGGAAATAATGGGAAGGAGAAGAAATGTTTTGGAAAATCAGAAAGGGAGACAGAACGTAAAGAACTGCTAAACTCTGGGAAAGAACAGGGGTGTAGCAAGGGGAGGAGGGCTGGGGGGTTGGAGTGAATGGGTGCGGGCACTGGGTGTTATTCCTCTTATGTTAAGTAAATTTGAACACCAGAAAACATCAATTAAAAAAAAGAAAGTTTTAAGAGTGAAGAAAGACTAGAAAAAATTAATAAGAGGAATAAACACATGAGCTAAAACTAAAGATGGTACTGAATAATAAAATTATATTAACAAAAAAAATAAAAAAAAGAACATTGACATACCCTTTGAAACATTGCCTCCTCTAACCTCCCCCTTCCCTTACTTAATGAGCTTGGGGGGATTATACCCCTAAGTAGAATCTTTGCCTGTTCCATATAAACATCAACACAGGTATATTTATATACCAAAATCTAAGTCATTTACTTTCCATTTTGTAGAAGTGGTCGCTTCCCTTATGCTTAGGACAGCTTTATCTGGGATTTTTTCTCTGTTTTGGTGTTTTTCTTTCTTCATGATATTTGAGAAGGACAGCGGGCATGAGGAGGTACTGAGATATTGTACTTCCTATCCCTATTGCAATCTGGAGGGAACAGTAAGAAATAAAACGACAAGGCATGGTAGAGGAAGAGTGGGAATAGGAGAACTGTTGACCCCTGCTAGAGGAGCGCCAGGTCCACAAGCTGGCTTGCTTTCACAACCTACAGTTTGGCAGTGGCTTCAAGGACACAATTGACCAGATAGACATGGCCTCCTTCATTGCTGATATCCTATCTTTGGCAATTTTTTAAGGAATTCTAGAGTTTAGTGGATTGGGATCAATGCAATTTAATTAGTAAGCATGTTTTTTGGTGATTTTTTACTTTCTAATAATGTGTTACTTTAAAAATTCCAGAAAATGTGGGCCAGAACACACTCAGTATCTTTCAAGTCAGGAAACCACAGGATTTAAAAAAATATATTATTTATGTTTTAAATAGTAAGGTAACAAAATTTTTGCTAACCTCCAGACCAGTTGAAATAGCTAAAAATTCAAACAAGGGGTCAACAGTTCACCCAGAAAAAGACCACAATAACTGTCTATTTACTTTTCGTTTCTTTACCACCATATGGTTTTGGATAGCTCAAGCATCCCGATCCCCTAAATTAGAACTCGTCCTTCACTGATAAGAATAATGCTTTGGGGATCCCTGGGTTGCAACAGTGGTTTCAGCGCTGCCTTTGGCCCAGGCGTGATCCTTGAAACCGTGGATCAAGTCCCGCGTTGGGCTCGCCGGCATGGTCCTGCTTCTTCCCTCTGCCTGTGTGTCCTGCCCTCTCTCCCTCTCTCTCTGTATCAATGAATAAATAAATACAATCTTTTAAAAAGGTCGAAAAAAAAAAAGACTAAATGCTTTGGGATGGGTTTTTATTTTTTCTCATTCAACATGACAGTTTCCTTTTTTTTTAAGATTTATTTTTCTGTGTACTTTAAGTCCCTTGGCTTCTCCTGGAAGTTGTCAGTCTAGCTGTGTTCTGGGGGAGGGGCCTGTTGTGCTGATTTTCAGGTGTTAGCACTTGGGGGAGCTGCTGTGCCCCTGCCTGGTGCAGGGCTCAGTGGGGGTTGTTTACCCCGTGAGGCCGCAGGAGGAACAGCCCCAGTGGCGGGGCAGCTCTGGAAACCTGGATTCAGCTCCGGCAGGAACTCCGGAGCTCTCCGTCTGCAGGGCCTGGAGGCTCCGGGGCGGGGCCGCTGATCTGCTCAGCTCGGGGCAGGAGCGTCCTCGCTGTCCTGGGCCCTCCCGGTCTCTGCCTGTCCCGGAGGAGGCCGGATCCTGGGCTGTGTCCCGGCGCCCTGTGCTCCGGAGCCTGCGCTGGTGGATTTGCGCTCCCGGGCCGCGCAGCCCCCTCCGCGGAGCCGCCGCCCGAGCCCCCCCCCCAGCTGCTCCGGGTCCCGCCGTGGCGCTGCAGCCCTTAGGGAGCTCGGCGCACTCTCCTGGGCGCGCAGTTGCTGTTACTGTCCCGGGGAGCCCGAGGGCATCCCCGCCCTCCTGGGTCCTGCTCCAACTCCCCGCGAGCCCCTTTCCACCCGGGAAGGTCGGTGTAGCTCCCTGCCTCCGGGACGGGGCTCTCCTGTCCTGGGGACACTCGCCCCGGCCTCAGCCGGCTCCTCGCGGGGCCCTCCCCCTTGGAGCCCTTTGTGTCTTTATTTCTTTTTCCCCGTCTTCCTACCTTGATAGAAGGCGAACTCTTCTCACTGTTGCATTCCAGCTAGTCTCTCTTTAAATCTCAGGCCGAATTCATAGATTTTCAGGATTTGAAGGTTTTCTAGGTAGTTTGGTGGAGACAGGTGATTTGGGGACCCTGCTCTTCCGCCATCTTGCTCCTCCTCAATGTTCTTTTAAAAGTAATGGGTTGGACATATAAATCATAGGAGTAATGTTGTACAAAATAGTGAATGAAATATTTATACATTCCATTGAAGCTTAGCATGTGTTCCAGAGGGAGATGTCCTAGAGAGATGGGTCTTCCCCTTTGTTCTGAATCTATTTTTCCAATTGCTCTGACACAGCTGTTGGCTTCACAATCATTCTGAAGTTGATTAGATCAGAAAGCAAAGGCTTGCCTGCTCAGCATGACCAATGATAAACATCAAGGTTGTGGGTATTCCAGGCTTGTAGTTATATATTGAAGTTGTTTTTGGTGTTTTGTGGGTCTCGAGTGGTTCTCTAAATTTTCATCCTCCTGTATTTATATATCATTTGTAACTGAAAGAGTACAGCATAATGTGCATTGCATACACTTGCATAAACTCTACCAATCAAGTTTGAAAATGGCTGTCAGATTTATGGAGCACAACTACAATTACATTCATACACATGTTCAGCTAAAAGCAGAAATAGAACCTTGTTACCTTTTTTTTGCTTGTTTTAATAAAACAAAACATTTGAATTTAACTTCAAGGAAGTAAATTGCTACCTGCTGAGAAATTCTTTTGACTTGCTGTTGGAATGATTTAATGTTTCCAAAGCATGGTGTAGGTGAGCCTGAGTGCAGATTCTTTTATGTCCAAAGGTCAGAGAGGTTTATAAAAATTCCTAAGAATAATCAGAGATGGGGATCCCTGGGTGGCTCAGCGGTTTGGTGCCTGCCTTTGGCCCAGGGCGTGATCCTGGAGTCCTGGGATCGAGTCCTGCATCGGGCTCCCAGCATGGAGCCTGCTTTCCCTCCTCCTGTGTCTCTGCCTCTCTCTCCTCCCTCCTTCCATGTCTATCATGAATAAATAAATAAATAAATAAATAAATAAAAATAAATAAATAAATAAATCTTTAAGAAAAAGAATAATAAGAGATACTATACTAAGTGCTTTGCAATCACTATTTTATTTAATCTTCACAAAAACTCAAAGAGGGAAATACGGTTTTTATTTTCTGTTTTATAGATGTGGAGATTGAGGCTTTAGATGTCTTCCTGAGATCTGGGTTAGCCTTTAGCACAGGTTCTGACCTCAGGTCCATCTGAGAACAAAGCTGCAGGTAGGGTAGTATTTTAGTGAAGTGCTTTTCTTCTTTTTAAAGAATTCTCCCAAGTGAGTATTGGTCTCTGGGTCTCTGTGACTATGAGCTTGGTCTGGAATGATTTGAGGTGGCATGGAGAACCAAACCTGGGTCTTTGCCAGCAACAGCATTGCTTCCACTTGCCTTTCTCAAGTCCCATTGCCAGCTTGGCTCCTTGAATGCTTTATCTTGCCATAGGTACCCAGTCTCGAAATGTAGGCTCTAAAGTCAATGTCATTTTAACTATGTCATCGGGAATAGCCAGCTGAGTTATTGAGTCATACAATTGTAGGGTTGGACATGACCTTATAGACCATCTGATGTAACCTCTCTTTCTCCAGGTGATCAGGCTGGTGGTCTCTAGGGAATGAAGAATTTGTCTAAGTCAAACTAGTGGGGTGGGGGCAGTCTGAATGAGAAACCACATATATTCACTCTTTCAACCATAAGGTATTAGTACACGCCATGTACTTTACCTTGGCAATAGATATTTTCCTCTTGACACTATAGTATACTATGTTGAAACGCCCATTAAAGAAATAAATATTGAATAAGATTTTTTTTACTTTTTAAAAATATTTTATTTTTTATTCATGAGAGACAGAGAGAGAGAAAGAGGGGGGAGGGAGAAGCAGGCTCCAGGCAGGGAGCCTGACATGGGACTTGATTCCGGGTCTCCAGGATCATGCCCTGGGCTAAAGGCGGCACTAAACCGCTGAGCCACCTGGGCTGCTCAAGATTTTGTTTTTTAATTTTTAGAGAAAGGAGCTGTTTTTCATTTATTTTAAAATCCTTACTTGAAAAATCATTGATCATTCCTCATCAAAAAGAGAAACAGAAAATGAAATCGTTGTCTTAGAATATCCAGCAATAAAGATAAGCTCACAGGAGACCAAGACAACTCTTAAGGGTTTTTTTTTTTTCTACTCATTCAAATATTACTACTTTGTAGGAATTTGGGTAAGAATCTGGAGGCTAAATCTCGATACACAGTTCCTTTAAGCTAATATAATTGCAACAACAAAAAAAATGAGGAGTGGGCACGGAGGAGGATATCATATCCTAGATACTGACATTTCAAATAGCAGTAGTTGTGTGTTTCAGATGGGTACAGGCCGATGGGACACATGCCCTATAATAACCAGTACATTGGGTGTGTTTTGATGTCCTCTGCTCTTCTCACAAAATTTAAATCTGTTTATATAGTTCTTTGGCACAGTCATAGGACAAGAAGGCTACCTCCCCTGAAAGACCCTTCCTAATCACCAAAACTAAATTTAACCATCCTGTCACTACCAAATGGTTCCCTCTCAATCAACTCACCTTCCTTATTTTCTGCCTAGTGCTTATGGCTATCTGGAATTGTCTAGTTAGTCTACTTATTTACCTGCTTCTTGCCCATCCCAGCCACTCACATCCAAATGTGAAAGTGGGGATTTCATCGGTTCTGTTCACCACTGTTTTTCTGAGTCCAGCTGGGAGCCTGACACATTACCACCAAGCAATAAATGTCTGTTCAATAGATGCATGAGTTTGCAATGGCACAGACTTGACCTGAAGTATTTTCTCTGAGGGAGATAGAGTAACATAGGGACTGGGGAGGAGAACTTGGAGCTCTAAGTGGCTAAACAGCAAAGTGCGCTGTCCTGAGAATGTCGCGGCACCTCGGGAACCTGCACTTGATCTCCAGAATACCATGGGCTTACATTTCCCTGGACCAGGAGCTGCCCTGCTGAGAGTTCCATAGAGACTCTGGTCTCTTTGCCTACCGAGTCTAAGCATACTTGCATGTAGGTTAAGCAGTGGGACAGCAATATGGTAATAATATGTGGGGGATGGATAGAAGGTATGTCTAGAAGGGATACTCCCCTGAGCTGTGAGAATCATCCTGGTAGTGACTCAGGATCTGGGATACCCTATTAATTCCCCTTTGACAGATAAATATAGATACCAGAACATTACTCTATGGGATAGTAACATGTTAATTTATAGTGATTCATCTGTAATCAGGAGTTCTGGGATACTCTCCTATTCTATCATAATTTAGTATGATTTGATAATATCATTAGTACTTACGGAATACTGAAGTCTGCTAATATAATTAGTAGGGATATTATAATCTGCTATTGTATTATTTTTAGTTTGAGAAGGGGCATATGTTTAAACACAAGTGAAACATGAAAGTGGCATCGGGTTATCTGAAATTTATCATCATGTGTAATATATTTCTAATGTAAAACCTATTTAATTAAGATATATCATCCATTGGTGTCAGAACTGGCAAATGATCCTATATATAAACATATATATTTATGAATAACCGTGATATTGATCCCTTCAAATAAAAATTGAGAATGTTCTTTCTTCTTCTCCTCCTCCTCCTCCTCCTCCTCCTCCTCCTCCTCCTCCTCCTCCTCCTCCTCCTTCTTCTCTTCTTCTATTCTTCTTCTTCTTCGTTCTTCTTCTTCTTCTTCTTCTTCTTCTTTGCTTTAAAGCATTCCACTTTAGAATGTAAAGTCCTAAGTCCATCTTTAAAGATTTATTTGAAATTCTTGAATTTTTTTTTAAATTTAAGCATCATTGTTTTATAGGGCTCATTTGGTGGCAGGCAACAGAGACTATCTTTGGCTAACAGCAGTAGAAGCCATTATTGAAATGATAAGTAGATTGTGAAATCAAAGGCCTCTCAAAGAAGAGCCTGAATTTGAGAGATAAGGAGCAGGAACTAATGAGGATCTGTTCAGAGCAATCACTGTGATGAGAAGAAATGTCAACCATTTGCATCCTGTGGTCACTTAAGACAAACAGTTTTGGGAAATACATCTGATTGGTTCAGCTGAGTCAGATGCCCAGCCCTCCTATGGGTGGAGACCATCTTTAATAAAAATTTAGAAATACAGAGGGACTTCCCCAGGGAAAAATTAGCATGCTGCCAGCACTAAATAAACATGAGAGAGAGGAGAGAGAGATATGCTGGTCAAGCAAAAACACAAATATCCACTATAGTAAATGAGCTAATCCTGTCAGTTTCCCATAATTTGTTCTCAGAAGCATGGGAAATAATCTCTCATACTGATCACATCACCTTGAACAATGATAAAAGAATAAACTTAGATTAAATCTTAGTGTTGATTATGGTACAATACAGCCAGTGCGTTAAAAAGAAATATTAATTGATGGTGACATGGTAGGAAAGTGGAAGGAAATTAATATTTGGAGAGAGCCAAGTGTTATGCTAATTGCTTTGCTGGAGCCTCTCATTTAATATTCATGATGATTACAGGAAGAAGGCATTTAAAACTTATCTTGCTGATAGGGAAACTGAGGATCAGAAAGATTAAGCAACTTCTTTTCAAGGTCACATACTTAATGGCATACAAATAGAACGATGTGGTACAAGTGTTGTATTATTGTCAATACAATTCCAAAGGAAAACAATATGCAATTGTTAGTCTGCCTTGCTGATGTGATGTTGCTGTTGTCACGGATAATTACTACATAACTCCTCTTTGTTGGACCATCATGTTATCTTGAGACCTAATGAAATATAAGCATCTCTTCTCTTTTGCCAGTATTGTTAGGATTATGAATATTACCACCAAATAGTGTTCTCCCTCTCTTATTTTGCTAAAAATCTCAGTTGCCAATTTTTTATTTTAGGCCAGCCATATTATTGGTAAGCCTTTTATTTTAGGTCACGTTTCCTAAAAGCAGGCCTTGGGGGAGACATTTGGGTCTCAGTGATTTACTGTAAGAGTGCTTTTCAGGAAGCAAATGGAAAAAAAATAAATAAATCAGGGAAGTGAGGGAAGCAGAATAGGAAAGAGAAAAGAGTCAAGCAAGGATGTGCTCTCAGGGGAAAACAATCAGCTCTGTCCTGATCTTTGGGGGGTCCTGGAACCTAAGTCATATTAGAAAGTATTTCTCTCTGGAAAGTGGGGACTCTGGGTTAATTATCCGGAGGCAGGGCAGCTGTGAGCTCTTATGCACAGGAGCTGGGGGATGGGTTGTACCGGCTCTATAAAGGGGATCTGGGTTGTTTGTTGTTTGTTTTGTTTTTTAAGATTTTATGTATTTATTCATGAGAGACCTAGAGAGAGAGGCAGAGACACGGGCAGAGGGAGAAGCAGGCTCCATGCAGGGAGCCCGACTTGGAACTGGATCCAAGAATACTGGGGTCATGCCCTGAGCCAAAGGCGGGCACTCAACCACTGAGCCACCCAGACATCCCATATAAAGGGGATCTGTCTACACTCATGTGCATTCAGGAGAAGAAGCTTTGCCAGGCACTTCCCTTGGTCAAAGGGGAGTATCTTTGCTTCCTTTTCCCTCCCTCCTAGTAAGATAAGTCACTAACAAAACTTGCTTACAGGAGGATACAACTCACAGCTGAGCCTGTGAATTTTTGGCAGGAGGGCATGGGTCATTGGATGCCTAAGACAATGTTTAGCCGTTGGCTGGGCTCAGACCTGCTGTCATAACACAATGGCATAGTGGCCTCTCCCAGAGGAGACTAGAGTAGCGTAGCATCAGTGCCATGTAGCTATGATTCATGGCCATAGTTAGCAAACCCAGAGTTTAATGATGAAATTTTACAAGAGAAAAATGACACCTTTTTGTTGTTTTCCTAGCTTTCAGACCTAGCTAAATGTTCATATCTTACTTTTATGATTTAGGAAGATAGCTCTTGTTTATGTCTCTCTCTATTTCTCTTTTCCCTTATCTGCCTCTCTTGAATTGAGTTTTGCAAACTGATACACTTTTGTGGTTTAACAAACAAGAAGCTATTTAATATTATTTTAGTGTGCTAACACTGTGGCATTTCTGAGCATGAAGATTTTTAAGGTGGCATAAATAGGTATTTTCTACTTTAGCCTATCTTACTTCCAAGGATAGCCAGTTTGCATTTATTTTATTTTTACCAAATAAATCTTTCAGTGCCCCATCGTGATCCTCCCATCCCTTTCTCCTTCCCTAGATCATTGTCTTAGTTTAACCCTTATCACTTCTTCCCTGGGATATTGTAATGGGTTGCTGTGTGCCTGTCAAAAGCATAATGGTGATTTACAGAGAAATCAAAGAATACAAGTCCCTTTAATATAAAGAAAGATGGAAGATATCAACTGCGTGGGAATGGTTTCACAGAGCTGGAGATTCAGAAACATTCACCCCATTGGAGAGACAAATGTCTTTTTTTTCACAGAGGGATCCTGTTGCTGATAATAGGACCTGACGGATGACTGAGAATTTTTCTTTGCCCTTCTCACGTGGAGTCCCATACTCTCTGACCTATCCTGAAAGATGTAGGGGGTCTGGCTTTCTGCCTACTTACCTACTAAGTGCAAGAAATAGAATGACCCCAACACATCTGAGTGTATAAGTAGATTTAATTACAGACCAGTTCCTCTAGAGCCTGCATCCTCCCAGCCTGCAGAGTTTCTGGCACCTTTACTCCCACTCGTTCAATGGTTTTTCCTCCTGCAGATCCACTCCATTCCCTTACATTTTCTATATTGTTGCTAGAATCTTCTTTAACTAAATGTTTATATCATGTTATACATTTTGAGTTTTTTTCTCATCCATTAGTTTTTCACCTAAACTAAAATAATTAATTTAAAAATTTTTAAAGAAATCTATGTCATTTTCCTACTTATCTTCTCCGGTTCTCCATCATGTAATTGATCGAAAATTCTATGTAATTCTATGTATGTGCATATGCACAGACACACATTCATCTTGTACCAATTTGCAACTTATTCCCTCTTAGCACATTACGTGCACATTTGTGAACACAACATGTTTCTCAAACCTCTTTTAACTAAACATGACATTTTCTCTCTGGTTCAGCCTTACCCCTTGTCTACCTGAGCAATCTCAGCCACTTTCATGTCTTCATGATTGAACCCAAATTTAACTCTCTCAACAGAGCTTTCAGTGACTTCCCAGCATCATTATTCACTCTTCTCTCCGGTATTTCTTAGCACCCTTCATCTATGTGCATTTTACTAATTTGTGATTGTTCATCTACGTATCTGTTTCCCCCTGAGGCCGTGAGGGCAACGTGTAAATCCCTAGGTCTGGTTCCCTAAGGCTCAACTGGTTGTTTTCAGACGATGATGCTGGCCAAACATCTTGTAGAAACCAGTAGAAAACCTCACCCAGCCGAAACCTGCGCAAACCATGCTCTTAGGCAGGGCTGTCTAGAAGCACTTGTGATTCGTGTAGAAGTGACTCACTGAAGGTGTGCTCTCACGGAAAAGCTTTGAGTCAGGGAAGCTGAGTAGGACGGGGAGGCGTTAGGCAAGGGCCTGCTTTCAGAAGTCCAGTTTAGCTTTCTCCCTGGGAAGAAGCTCTGAAGCAGTTGCATCGCCTGCCTGTAGGCAAAAGAGCTGGGATTGTCTACTCTGGTCACGTGCGTGCACCCACCCCCCACCCCAGGGGGGCAGATAGTTGTAACCTCCCAGGCTACTCTGGGTAAAGGGGGTTTTTTAGACCAAAGCACGCCTCCAGAAAAGAGAAGGGCCTGGGGACAGGAATTTAATAAAGGAGATTAGCAGAGTCAGGATCGGCATCTGCTCCACATACTCAGATATTTCATGCCAAAGAAGGCAGTTGTTCTCATTGGTTGAAAGCTTGTTTTTTTGTCAGGCGAAGTGCTAAGTACCCTCGCGTGTGGGACCGGGGACCCATCTGTCCTGGAATATAGTTAACCAACTTTCGGCCAGGTATAATATCATACGACAAACCTAGTTAGTGAGCCAGGGAAACAGTGTCTGTTCCTATAGTTCATTGAATTCAAGAAACAACGATTACAAGAAACATCATCATTTTATGTTTTATCACTCCAACTGGGAAGGAGAACAAAAGGCATCCTATTAAGCTAGTGTGCGGTACTTTCATATCATCCATTATGTGACACAACCTGCTCTCAGAGATGCGGAAATGAAAATTTTAAAAAAAAGTGCGCATGAAATTTGGAAATTTATGAATATTGATGACCAAATGACAAGTAGAAAGATGTTTATATTTAGAATTTCACAATATTAGATTATTAATAAGTTTAATCTCTTAGAAATAAATTCTATAATGGGTTATTTAAAATGATTATTACTAACTTTTTATTTTATTTTATTTTAAGATTTTATTATTTATTCATTAGAGATGCAGAGACATAGGCAGAGAGAGAAGCAGACTCCACGCGGGGAGCCCGATGTGGGACTCGATCCTGGGACTCCAGGATCACTCCCGGGGTCGAAGGCAGGTGCTCAACTGCTGAGCCACCCAAGGATCCCGATTATTACTAATTTTAAAATAATATAGTACATGCAAGTGTTTGTAAGAATTATATGTACTTGTGAGTTGATCAGAGGGATGGACTTTTGATAGAATTTACAAATAATTTTTGAAACTTATATCTAATTGAGGGCAATTATATGATGTTCTCATACACAATCATTATGTGTCCTAAGAAAAGATTAATTACATTTATCAATTGTTACTCAATGACTACTATGATTTGCAAGAATGATATATATGGTATTGAAAATAGTGTTATCACCTGCATACTTAAAAAATCTGCAGCGTATAACATACAACCAGTGAGACTATTGATAATTTCAAGATTTTTAAATAAATGGGACCACTCATGTGTACTTTTGTATGACACACCATCTTTCATTCCTACCCATTGCTTGCCTGGCACCTGCCACATTTCTAGAGGTCAAAAGCCAAGGACAACACCATTAATTCAATAAAAACAAGAGTTTTAGTTGGTGTAATGGCCCTTCTATCTCAGATTTGTGTTTTTCTAATTTTCCAATATTAGTATGAACATTATAGTATTAGTTATAATGTTTATGTTGGTGTGAACATTATAAATATTAACAATGAAACATTTTTTGAGTGAACATTCTTTGAGCAAACAGCCAAATGAAATGAAACAGTCATGCTCTTTATGATTTGGTTCAGTTAGTTAATTGAAATATGAGAGATTTCTTTATTTAGTCTTTGTTAAAAAGGGCTTATTGCCTTAGCCAGCTAGTTGCTATTACCAAAATTAAAAACTATATAAATTATATAAAGCTATCCACCGAGGCTAGAGTAAAAGTGATTCTCCCTCCTACGGACGGAATGATGTCTTTGGTTGAACTGCCAGATACAAAATAACAGCACGAGATAAATTATTTTCTTGACCATTATTAAAGGATTAAAGGTAGGTCCCATATTTCTGCTGACCAGACTCATTTTCTCCTCCATGGTTGGTATGTCTTTGCTTGATTTTGAGTTGTTTATTACAGAGGAAATTGCTGCAATATTAAATAAAGCAAAGAGTGGCAAAGGATGAATCTCATATATGGTTTTTGTTTGTTGGCTTGGTTTTATTTACCATTGTCAGAGAGTCAGGTCAGAGATATTTTGCAAATTATCAAAATTTTCAGTGGGTTAATACCTTAACTGACTTTAAAAATACTTAAAAGCAGATTTAAAGATGGGTTCAAATGCACTTGGTCATTAACATTTTTAGAGCTGAAAGTCTGAGTCTTCAGAATTGTTTCTGCCATGTGTGAGGGTAGGAGGACTCGTACAGAGAAAAAGTTTCATCGTATAGTATGTCCTTAGATATAAGCTTCAATTTTTCTCCTAAGAAACACTATCTTAAAAGAAAGCCCAAAGGATAACCTTTTAAGAGAATGTGAGAGCATCTCTCTGCTGGACCATTCGACTTGGCCCATGATGGAATCATATCATAGAAAAATTGAATAGCTTCAGATGTTATGAAATTGGGTCATCTCCTACCATCGTGACTGATCAGAAACTACAACCAAAATCAGTGGGAGTGAGGAAAACCCATGGAAATAACTGAAGAGCTTAGAGATGCTTTACTGGGTATTTGATTCAATGATAGTTTAAACAGATAATCTTCTTAGTTGTTCTTTAGTGTGAGTCCAGAAGAAATTTACTTTCCAGGCTAAGAGCAAGAGAAATGAAATGAGTAGTAGTATACATTTTTCTTTTACTAATTATTTTCTAGTTTTTATAAATAATAGGGGAAACAGAGATCATTTACAGAAGAAAATAAAAATCACTTTTATTCCTACTATCCTGTGATTCATTCATCCAGTAGCAGGTGCTACATGCCAGCATTATTCTAGAAACTGAGGTGAAAGCCATAACTGCTAAAGACATTTCTGCCCTCATGCAGCTGACAGTCTCACAGGGGGGGGGGGAGAGTAAAATAAAGTGGGGTCTTTACATTGCTCACAATGTCAGAGGGCATGGTTCACATTCTACTTTATGAGAATCTCATTCCCTGTAACTTTGCAACATGGCCCCAAGAAAGTAAGTTGTGGAATCTTGCTTACAGGAGGGAGGAAGAGGGTGTTTGGGGCAATGGCTAGGCTGCTAGGAAAGGAGGCATTAAAGACTTGAAGATGGTGCTATTGAAAGGAAGGGTGTTCTAGGCAGCAGGAACAACCTGTGCAAATAGAAGGGGATGTTTGGCAAGTCTGAAGACTGGAAAGAAGACCAGTCTTATCTTACTAGATTCTGTACAAGGATGATAGCAGGAGAAATATGTAAAGTAATAAAGAGGTTTATGAAATGAGTATGATATGCAGCCACCGGAGAGTTTTGAGCAGAGGAATCTGACTCACATTTTAAAAGCTTACTCTAGCTGCTGTGTAGTGGATAGACTATGAGAATGGAAGCCAGGAGGCCTATTAGGAGGCTAATGCACTAATCCAGGTGAAAAATGATGGTGCTTCTGACCGGGGTATTTGCAGTGGTGAATAGAGTATAGGTTCTGGAAATATTTGGAATGAAGGGCCAATTAAATTTCTTTTCTCATAACATGTAAAATAGAAAGAAAAATAAAGATAACTTTGGGATTTTTTTTTGGTTATTATTACCATAATGGAGTATATCTTTCTATTACTTTTGTATGGATTTATGTGTGTGCTGTATGTATAAAATATTGTGAAGTTGTAATCCAATACCCCTGACTCATGTATGCACTTTTTCATTCACTTAATACAACATATATCATGACATGAGGATATTCTGCATCATATTCTGCATCCTTGAATATTTAGTTGAGAATATGGTATTTAAAATGAAAGTTATATAGCATTCCACAAATAGAATATATTACCCAATACATGGAACTGAGAACTGGGTTGGGTGCCATCAGAGATTGAGGGGTGACCTACAGAAGTCTTTCAGAGAAGGGACCAGCTTATGCATGCTATGCTCCTATCTTGCCACTCTAGAGCCCCTTTGCCTGGAGATTTGCTGAGCAGTGTACTCCTCAAGTTCGTGAGGAAGCCAAGAGTTAGCTGATCAGAGCTCTGTTCTTTGACAGGCAAGGATACCCTTGTTCTGAGGTCAAAGTCTGAGGTCAGGGTACCCCCGATCTCCCTTCAGCACTGACTGGGCTATGCTAGCATAACACAAGCCTAGGAAGGCTGCTCACGAAGGTGTCTGCTACCTTAGTCTTCCCAGAGATGCTGCTAGAGTCCAGACATACACTACCATCACTGTCTCCACACAGGCAGTGAGTGTGATCTAGGTTCTGCTGGAACCTCATTCTTATTTATCTTAGACAGTTTTTTTCCCTCTCACTTCCCTGTCACTGTGGTGTGGTTGCCTTTCTTTTAATCTGGCATATTTACACCAAAATGACCAGAAATCATGCCTGCTCTCTGGTACATCTATATGGTTCCTAGCGTGTCCTTTTCCCAAGTCAAATATAGGCTTTTTCATAGTTTCATGTGGATGATTATGTCCACATATTCATATCACCATTTTGCCTGAAAGTCTCTAAAACAGTGTGTGTCGGGGATCCCTGGGTGGTGCAGCGGTTTGGTGCCTGCCTTTGGCCCAGGGCGCAATCCTGGAGACCCGGGATTGAATCCCACGTTGGGCTCCCGGTGCATGGAGCCTGCTTCTCCCTCTGCCTATGTCTCTGCCTCTCTCTCTCTCTCTGTGTGACTATCATAAATAAATTTTTAAAAAATTAAAAGTAAATAAAAAATAAAACTCTGTGTGTGTGTATCTGTCTCAACCAGAGCATTAGATGGGAGCTCCAAGTCACATGGTAATGTACTTCTTAAGTTATTGTTGAATAATTACATTACCTTATTTCCTTGTGGCTTTTAGATATGCTTTTATGAGTATTTCTGGCACTCAAGATAAATTTTAATCAGAATTGAAACACATTTTATTAATTAGATAGTATTACAAGTTATAGGATGTGTCTTAAGTTGAGACTTGCCTTTATTTCATAGTAGAGATAGATACTGTTCAGATTTCAAGACATACACAGCTACACAGTGCATCCTGGAAAATGAAGGTCTTGCCTAGAGGGAAATAGGTGAAAAAGAAATATGACCTCCTTAGACTTACTGTGGGCATCAGAGTTATGACAGAAAGATGCCTACACAGGATTAGGTCCCATTGGCTTCTACTCTGATGCAGCTCAATGTTTAGCAATGGAATGCCTGCTTTTTAGGCACTGTGTCTAGGCTCAGAAGAACCAACAATGAATAAAACATAAACTCGGGGATCCCTGGGTGGCGCAGAGGTTTAGCGCCCGCCTTTGGCCCAGGGCGCGATCCCAGAGACCCGGGATCGAGTCCCACGTCGGGATCTCTGCATGGAGCCTGCTTCTCCCTCTGCCTGTGTCTCTGCCTCTCTCTCTCTCTCTCTCTCTGTGTGTGACTATCATAAATAAATTTTTTAAAAAAAGAAATCAATCTAAAAAAACATAAACTCTAGTCTCATGGGATTTACTCTCTATTTAGGAGAAAGATAGTAAACACCTACATACCATGTCAGGTGGTTATAAGTGCCAAATATGTGGAAAGTAGGGTAAAAGGCTACAGAGTGAGGTGAAGGTACTATGTTATGTAAGAGGATCAAGGAAAACCTCTTTAATAAGGTGGCATATGGGTAAGAAAACTATAAGAAGCAAGGAATTAAGCCCTGAGGCTATCTAGAGAAAGCTTGTTTCAGGCAGAGGGAAGTCAAGTGCAAAGGCTCCCAGGTGTAAGTATTCTGCTTCCTGGAGAGACAGCAGGGAGGCCAGTGTGAATGTAACAGTGAGCAAGGTGAGCAAGGTAGGAGGGTCACAGTGGGTCTTGAATCCTTTCTTGCCTGCCATACTACCATTACTACTTTGGTCTTATAGATCTTGAAGATGATTATATCTTTCAGAACTCCCTTTTAGAACAGAAATGCCCCCAAGGAGAGCAAGACCTTAAACTCATTATCATTATGATGTTAATTTTTCAGTTAACTTTTTAGAGATTCATGGATAACCAGCACACATTTGATTAAAAAGGAGTGTCTAGCTGGTAAATTAAGGAAGGACAATGTTATCGGGGAAGAGAGCGTGATAATGTAGGTGAGAAGATAACGAAACAAGTTTAATTTATATTGGAGACAATTGCTTCTTGCCTCCCTGAATATAGTTCCTCTTTAAGTCCCCCTTTCTTTTCAGGAGGACTCCACTTCTTGTCCACAGCACATGTTCCATTCTCCAGCCATATGCCGCTGTTTGGAGCCAATGATCTTTTGCCTAGGCTCAGAGGGAGGTGTGTCTTACGTAGTCTAAACCAATCATTACCCTTCCATCTGTATCAGTGAATGAGTTAGGAAATTGCACGTGACCCGTTTTGTCCAATGAACTGTGAGGAGCAGACTGTTGGGGGTAGGAGCCTTTAGTAAGATTTCTTACATTTTTAAAAGATACCAGAGGAAGAAGAAACTACTTGAGGTGGGCGATTATAACGTGGCCAACACTGCTGTGGTCATCTTGTGACCATGAGGCTAGATATCAACACACAGAAGATGGCTTGTCATGGTCATGTGGATGACCCAGACACTGCCCACTGATGGATATCTGGCCCTTGTTGCAGAAAGGAATCCCAGAATCCACACTGAGGGGGGGGGGGGGATTTCAAAACATGTATATATGAAATATATATAAATATAAGGTTATACATAACAAACATTAAAAAACCTTATACATCCGTAACAGAGAATTACAAAATATTATGATTATATATTATGCCCCCATTAAGTGCTGTGTTCAAAGAAAATGTTCATGGTATGTTGTCAGAAGAAGGAAGTGCACAGAAATACAATATTTTTTCTAGATCTCACATATATGGACAGAGGGACAACACAGAGAAAGAGAGAAATATATATTCATTATTCATAGGAAAAACTAGAAACAAATAGAGCAAATATTAATAGCTGTTACCTCTGTGTGATAGGATCAGAGATGTATTTTTTAAGCGCAGCTTTTATTTATTTTTAATTTTTTTTTTATTTATTTATGATAGTCACACACAGAGAGAGAGAGAGGCAGAGACACAGGCAGAGGGAGAAGCAGGCTCCATGAACTGGGAGCCCGATGTGGGATTCGATCCCGGATCTCCAGGATCGCGCCCTGGGCCAAAGGCAGGCGCTAAACTGCTGCGCCACCCAGGGATCCCAAGAGATGTATGTTTAATGTAATTTTTATACAATTGTTTTAATGCAATTTTGCATTTTATAGTGAGAAAGTAGAGCTTTTACAGTCTTATAAAAATCTTCAATTTTATGAAAATCAAAGGATGATCCATGTCCCTCATGGGTCTTCTCTAATACTACTTTTAAGGTACTACAGTCCTTTCCATGAACTGAAAGACTGGTCCCTCAGCTCACCTTAGGCCCACTCTGGCTACTATATTAGGCACTGGCCTCAATTTGCCCTTAAAGAAGCCAGAGGTCTAAACACCGGTGTCTTCAAAACTGCTGAGAATTCCCTGCATTTCTCTATCTAGTGTGGCCAACAGGGTAGCCCTCCAGTGAGTATGAGGCAGTCAACTCAAAGATGGCTTGGCCCTCCTCTGTGGCAGCCCGTCCTTGGCTTCATGATGTGCATAGTCATTACATGGTGGACCCAAGTCTTCATCAGGCTGTATTCTTAGGTTAGGACACTACCCATTGATGATCTACACTAAACAGGGATGGCAGAGACAGGTGCTACTGCAAATATGTTTTTTCCAAGGGCCAAGAGAGCAAAAGACTTAAGCATGCAAGTGGCATTGCTAAGGTTGCTGCATAGTACAAATTAGGATTCAAGTCAGCTTGAGTCATACAGAGGCTTGGGGCCTCTAAGCTAATTTATGATGACCTGCAGAGGCTAAAATGAGGCAGAATCTGGACTGTCCTACTAATTATGAGACTCTGGAAATGCCTCTTGAGCCATTGGTAAGGTAAGATATTTAGAGCTAAACTAATATGGTTAGAATACATCAAGGCACAATCTTAGTTCTCCTCCTTTTTCCTGGCATAAATATAGCATATAATCTGTCAGCCTATATATATATCAGAGTGGTCTTGGTGTATGGCTTATCTGTCCTATGATAGGGAAAGAAAATGAATGGTGGGGGAATAGGTACTCTATGTGTTCATATGTGGATAGTCTGCTGGTGTGACTGTCAGCATGGTGATGTCCTAAGTCATTAGAGTCTGGATTCCCCCAAATTCGGAGCCTGAGGCAAGGGGGCAGATAGTCCATTTGAGAGGTGATTCCCTGAAGCAGGAGCAAGGGAGTGGGAAGATGGGAAGGAGAAATGTCCAATACAATGGTGTGTTATCAAGGTCACTGAGAAAAAGATTACAGAAAAAGAAAAAAAAAACTGAGGTTGGTCAGTGGGATTCAGTTTTATGGAGATATGCAGAGAAGGTATGGAAGGACTTCCAGGATTGTCTGCCTGAAGTCTGGAAGGCAGGAGCATTTCTCTACTAGTCCCTATCTTCCACTGGTTTACTGTTGGTTTGGTGCACTCACCTTGAATCTGCAGACCAGCATCTCTGGCAGTCACCTCTGAGAGATGGTATTGGTCATTTGCAAGGTGAGCCTATGCTTGCACGTAACTGTTCCTAGAGCTCAGGTAGCCAAGGGATGTGACTTTGGGGCCACCAATGTTCCTGGAGTTTTAAGGTGTACCTTAAAAAACTATACCTTGACCTGCAGTCCTTAAATTGCATTTTGGGTCTTAGAGCTAAAGATTAAATAGGTTTGTCTACGTAGTCTATATTTTAATCCATTAGTTAAGTACCTACTATGTTCTAGGTGCCAGGGAAATAGAAACGGATAGGATACCTTCTAAGATTCCAGTTTGTTACAGGAGATAAGCTCTTTACAGTTAAATGTATTACCTACTCAAATAAGATATGCATAGAATGCCTAACATGGTATTTTTGTGGGGAAAGCTGTTTTTATTCCCAACTAAAAAGGACCCTCCAGAGGGAGGTAAGAGTTGGTATACCCAAACACACACACCCCTATACGTGCATGGAAGGATGTGTGCACATACCCATGTGCCCCCGTGTGTACATGTATTTGTGTGTAAAATTCTTTGAGAAAAGGAATGATTGCTTTATGTGAATTATTTATCCTTATTGTCAACATTCAAATCTAGAAGCATTATAAGATTCATGGAATGCAAAATGATCACACAATAGATTGGTTTTAGTGAGCATGTATTTTCTTTTCCATTCATATTGATGCTTTGGATGCTTTTATATTTTGGTTCTGCGAAAGTTATGTTCATTGAGAAAAATAAAAATAAAAAGCATCCAAGAGGCTTATTCCTATGTTAGAATTTGTATTCAGCTGAAGAAAACCTTTGCACCTGCCACTAAAATGTATCCATTTCTGGGGTGGAATGCACCAGCTGTTCCCCAGCCTCCATCGGCACGCCAGGCAGTTCAGGACCGAGAAGGAGGCACCATATTCCAGGCAGATTAAACTGGTGGGGAAATTTCAAGTCGACAGAATGCAATTACCCAAATTGAAATTAGGCCAGGGGCATATCAGGAGGCCCTTCCCATCTGTTGGGTAAAAGGATCACCAGATATTTAACAAGGGCAAGTGGTCAGGATCTCAGTTCTAGGAGTCACTTAAAAAGCAGGCACTTAGGGGATCCCTGGGTGGCGCAGCGGTTTAGCGCCTGCCTTTGGCCCAGGGCGCGATCCTGGAGACCCGGGATCGAATCCCACATCGGGCTCCCGGTGCATGGAGCCTGCTTCTCCCTCTGCCTGTGTCTCTGCCTCTCTCTTTCTCTCTGTGACTATCATAAATAAAAAAAATAAAAATAAAAAGCAGGCACTTAAAAATGCTAAAGGAAAACTGTACCTGGCATAAAAATCATATCCCTTCACTGGAAAATAAATAACATTAGGCCTTGAGAAGATCAGCCTTTTTCTGCTCTGGGAGGAAAGAAATGTTTATGGATGGGGTGGTTAAATATTTCTACATCAGCTTCTCTTAGCAAGGACATGGTATAATGGACAATTGGTTATCCTGGGTTTGACAAAAAGAGATTTCCCAAACCAAACATATTGAATCGAATACATTTATCCCTGGTCAAAATGGATAGATCCTCCCATTAAGACCTTACAGAATAACACTGTTTGATTTTTCCAGGGACCTTGACACAACATTGTTTCTTTACCAGGAAACTAATTTTTAAAGTTTTCAGCAAAAATAAGTAAGCTGGATCTGGACACCAGATCCCATTTCAGAACCATCTTTGGTTTCCCATTGTCAAAACCACCAGATCCACAGGTCCACATTAGCACAGTGGTCCCTGACTGTTTCCCTCTCTCTGGACACCTGTGTACCTTTCTCTCAGGAGGGGAGAGAAAACTCTGTCTTAATCTTAAAATCAGAATGAACCCAAGCATTGGCATGAGCCTCCCACCCCCTAGTCAGAGAGAGATGAAGAATGGGCATCTGACCCCAGATGGTTGGATGGCATTCTAGGACATTGAGAAATAGACGGGCTTCCCTGTGGCCCTTTTAATAATATGTCCTCCTTTATAGACCAAGAGAACTCAATGTTTTCAGCCTAAGGTCTGGGAGGGGAGGAAGAAAGAGGCATCTCTGGGTGAGATGTCTCCTTTTCCAGATGCTGCTTTTTGGAGACTTGCTGACACTGGGTTCCTATGGGCCACTCCCCAAAGCAAGGTACCAGGGAGTCTCTTCTCTGTGCCTTCCCTGGGAGGGACTGTTTAATGCCATGCAGCTAATCCTGACAAGGTCTCAATTCTCTTTCCTACTGAATTTGGAGAGGAAGGAAAAGAGATGAGCTGGTAAGGGGTCTTATTCAGCATTGTTATTTTTTTCCTTTGTTGGAGTGGTTCACTTTTAACTCTCTTTGCTAGCCAAGAGGTGACATCCTGGGGACCCTGACAGTACGGCCACTCCTGGAAGGGGTAAGGCAAGGTTAACTGACAAATTTAGCACAGCTGCCCATTGGGGGGTTGGGGGAGAGCTACAGGCAGGCCATGTACACACTGAGTTACTTGCAGCATCTCTGTCCCTCCTCCCCTGCACACACATATGTACCTGTCATTGCAGCAGTTAAGGTAGGAGAGCAGTAATCCCAAGTCTAGGGATTTCACACTGGTTTCTCCCATTCTGCAATGCCAAGCCTTCCTGGACAGTGTCCTAAAAATGAGCTCAGTGTGACCTAATGGTCCATCCTAGTCATAAGTGACCATTGTTCTTAACTCTGAACAGGTGTAAACATTTGCTTGCACTTGCTGAATTCTGACCTGAGCTGCCTTACCTTTTGTTCGGGAGGGAGGGGGAGGAGGGCGAGGAGGAGGGAGGGGGGAGGGATGAGGGGGAGGAGGAGGAGGGCGGAGGAGGGGGGGGAGGAGAGGAGGAGGCGGATGCAGGAGGAGGATAAGGAGTAGGAGGAGGATGAGAGGAAGAGAGGAGGAAGGCGACGAGTACTCTCCTCTTCCTCATCCTCTCCTTTTCTTCTTCTTCTTCTTCTTCTTCTTCTTTCTCTTTTTCTTTTTTTTTCTAATTAGTAGAACCAATTTCTTTGTTTGTTTTCTATCTTGATAATTTGTGAATAACAAAGTTTTTTTCTCACAGAGGAAAACAGAGAGAGAAGTTATTAGTTAATGTTGATCCAGAACTCTGCAAATGTTAAAACTTGACATTATTATTTAGAGGTTTGGTTTGTACTAATTACCTCTCAGTTTTACTAGCCCTATATAACAAGATAGCTTCTGCAAATTTTATGGGAAAGCCAGTTTTCTGAAAGGATGAAAGTTGTTGGAGCAGGGAATGAAATAGGCGCTAAGTTTTATTTTCCACTAAATAATTCTCCTCAAGGTGGGTAAACTTTCAGTAGTTAATTGCTAAAAATGAAGATTCTACACTACAAGAGCAGATCTTCAGGAGACAATTATATGTCTGTGTTCATAGCATTTATGAGTGTCAGTAAACAGTCAGTACATTTATGTTCCCCCCATTACCTTCGGTCATAAACTTCCTTAAAGAAAAACGAATAATTATGTTCCTGACTGCAGAATGAGCATCAACATTCAAATACTGAAAGCCCTGGGTGGGATGGATGGTACACCTAGACTTCCAGGGATTGAGCTGTTTTCGAGGCATTGGCTAGAGTGTCAGGCTAACTGCTTGGCCTTGATTTAGTGCCATTCACAGAGATGTCATCTCTAGAAGGTAAATCATAATTTGTGGGGCTATTTTTGGACTTGGGGCCTCCCAGCCTACAGCTGTTGGGAATGGCTGGGCATCACATAAAGCCCCTGGCTGAAGCGTGTCAAGCTTGTGCTATTGGCCTGAAGCTCGCCATCCACCCCAGGGGCCAGCCAGTGTATCCCTGGAGCTAAAATGATGCGGTGTCATCGGAGTTTAACAAGCATATCCCGGCATCGTGGACTATTGGAGTTAGGAAACGACCTTAGATGACCTCATTACAACCTGCATTTTACACAAGAGGCTTTGGCTGGGGAATCATTCTATCCAGGGTCCCAACCAACAAGTCTCACATCTCCTGGCTTTGGGTTTGGTACTCTTAAATATTGTCCTTGGGGTCAGGAAGGTGACATAGGTTAGAGGGTAAGGAATAGATTTTTAAAAAGTGAGTTAGGAAGACAAAAGTAAATTTGAGAGAATTGCATTTTTCCTTTGTAGTTCATATGAGTTTCATTATTCCTTGTATCTCAATCAGAAAACACATCGATGCAACTTCTCCACCACTAGAAATGTGCAAATGGAAATGAAAGGAAATAAGACAATTGAATATTTTCTAGATCAGCACTTTTCAAACTGTCATGAAAGACAGGTTTTTGTTTATTTCTAATTGACCTCAGCTGATATCTCTGTAATGTGCGATAGAAATTACTAGAAAAAATGAAGTGTAGACTTTCAAAATACAAGTCCAAACTTTTATTTCTTGGAGACAAGAGACATAAACTTCTGCTGACAAATTACTATACAGTGCTAGACCCTTATTCTTGATCGCAGTACACACTGATCATGGACACAGGAGAACTGCCTTGGTCTCCTTTTCTCTATTATTTTGTGCTTTTGTCTGGTTCTCTAGGTTGCAACTTTCTGATATCAGGGATAGGATCTAGGCATCTGTCATTTTTGATAGGTACTTTATTGCGTTGAATAACAACTTAAGAAAAATTTAAATGTTTCCTCGTGTAAAGGAAAAAAAAAAAAACAAGTTTACAATCATAAAAAAAAAAAACAAAAAAACCCAGAGATCAGTGTATGGATTCTTCTTAAGAGACTTAAAATGGGGATATTTTTGGTTTACGTGGTTTGAGTGTAAAGAGGATTGAATATATTAAGCATTTCCGTTGTCATTAAGTTTGAACTTTCTACCAATTCTTATATCCTCTAAAAGACCTGTAGACCTTCTAAGTGCATCAATTAGGATTAAGTTTGTTAGCTTTAGGAAATAAAAAGTATGTAACACCCAGGTACATTTAAGTCTCAGATAAGCATTGAGTGCTTTTTAAAAGTATGGCCCAGATATTTCATGAGAAGTGCCATGTGCAATATTTGGGCGGGACATAATTTGTATTAAAAATGTATTAATCGGGATCCCTGGGTGGCTCAGCGGTTTGGCACCTGCCTTCCGGCCCAGGGTGTGATCCTGGAGACCCGGGATCGAGTCTCACATCGGGCTCCCTGCATGGAGCCTGCTTCTCCCTCTGCCTGTGTCTCTGCCTCTCTCTCTCTGTCTGTGTCTCTCATGAATAAATAAATAAATAAATAAATAAATAAATAAATAAATAAATAAAAATCTTTTTAAAAAATGTATTCATCGTTTGTCTGAAATTCAAGTTTAACTGGATATCTTGTATTTTATCCAGTAATTCTTCTTTTTTAATTTCTTTTTTAAAATTTTTTAATTGAGAATATAGTTGACATACAATATTATGTTAGTTTTAGGTGTACAGCATAGTGATTCTAATTAGTAGTGAACTTTTAGCCTGGACTTCTGCAGATGTTTCTAGAGAGAAGGCTCAGCCCAGCCAATCAAATGTGGTCATATTGACCTACCTTGCTTAGCTTTTGGCAGCTGGAAGCTGAATAGTGAATACAAAGTAATGATATTCCTTTTAGGAAAATGTGTTTCTCATGTGACAAAGCAGCTACTCATCTGTCCTGACTTTGAGGCTGTTAGTTGGTGTTTTCTAAAGCTCTGGTTCACTGCTGGCAAAGTCATGGTGGAAGGTGTGTTTGTAAGAAGGCCACAAGAATCTGCCAGCTACATGAAGACAAAGTTGGCTCAGTGGTCTGCAAATAGTGGAATTCTTTGCATGGAAATATACAAGGAGACAATGATAGCCACCCCCCAAAAAGAAAGAAAGAAAGAAAGAAAGAAAGAAAGAAAGAAAGAAAGAAAGAAAGAAAGAAAGAAATCCCTGTTTCTACAGCATATTGTAAGCAAACTGATGTTTACAAATAAACTTATGAGAAAGAAATGCAAAGGCAGAATTAGTGGATATTAAAAAATTAATGTTTTAGATACTTATGTAGGTTTACTGTAGTGTCTGCAAAGATATGTCCTTTGCCGTTGGTAGCTGTTTTTCTTTCTTTAAATGAGGATATTTGGTTATAGGCCTTAAATCAGAGTTTTGTCATTGTTAAATTATAGAATTTATGCTCCCAGTCTTTAAAGAAAGGTAAACTTTTCTTAAAGTGATGTTCTGATTCAGGTAAGAAGGAAATGGCTATTTCAAGTGCACACACAATTTATTTTAATGTCATATCTGGGTGTTTTAAAATGTCCTGTCAGCTAACAACAACAACAACAACAAAAATCTTAAGAATATACTTACCTAAGAGAATTCTTTAAAAATAATATTTATTTTAAATAATGAAATATATGCTAATTTTAAGACAAATTTGAAAAATGCTGGGATTTCTGGAGGGATAAGGAAAAAAAGTAAAATCACCAATAACACTATCATAGAGGAAACATTTCCACTATTGTTACTTCGATGTAGTTGTTCTATTGTCTTGTCTATGTGTTTTTAGTTCATAGTTGGAAACCTACTGTATATACAAGGTTGTATTCTGATTTTTTCTTTTTTAAAAAATATTTTATGTATTTATTCATGAGAGATAGAGAGAGAGACATAGGCAGGGGGAGAAGCAGGCTCCATGCAGGAAGCCCTATGTGGGACTTGATCCCAGGACCACAGGATCACCCCCTGAGTCAAAGACAGGCGCTCAACTGCTGAGCCACTCAGGTGTCCCTGTATTCTGATTTTTTCATTAGCTATTTGACTTAAGCATTTCCCATATGTTAAAGTATTTCTTAAGTATCATTTTAATGGTTGAATCATACTCTGTACTGTGATTTACTTAACCAAACTAGAGTTGGATACTCAGAGTTCTCCAATTACCTATTCCTAAATGTCTAGTGATGATCTGTTTGGATTCCTAGAACCGAAATTACTGGGACTGACAAGGATGAAAAGTTTTAAGGCTATACATTTTGTTAAGCTCTATTAGAACCATTATAGATATTTACTAGGAATGTGTAAGAGTGCCTATATCACTGACCTTCATTGCTGTCATTTATTTCATTTTATTAACCTAGTGTATTTGTCTGAGTTTTCCAGAAAAACATAACCTGTAAGATGTGTTTGTATGCAAAGAGAATCTTAAAGGAATTGGCTCATGTGATTCTGGGGGGTGGGAGTGGATCCCCAAACTTCAGGTCAGGTTGTCAGGCTGAAGACTCAGGAAGAGCTGATGTTGAATCTAGAAGCCAAAGGCAGTCTGGAGACAGAATTTCTTCCTTCTAAAAGGATCTCAGTCTTCATTCTTAAAGCCTTTACGTTTTTGGATGAAGTTCAGTCCCATTGTGAAGAATAAGGTGCTTTACTCAGAGTCTACTCATGTAAATGTAAACCACATCGAAAAATACCTCACAGCAACATCTAGACTGGTATTTGACCAAATGACTGGGCACTATAGCCTAGCCAAGTTGACACATACAATTAACCATCACATCTGTGGTCCAAATAGAGTTTATACTATTTGATAGAAGGCCATGTTCTTTCTTTCCAGTTTTTTCTCTGTTCAGTACCATCTGTTTCTATGAAAACACACTGACTTATTTAGGACTTTTATGTATACTGTGAGTTTTCTGTTGTAAACACAAAGATTATCTTAATCTAGTTTTGGAATAAAACATTTAAGATCTCCATCAAGTGATGCTGAGAAAAAAATCTGGGTTTGGGCTTTATGCAGATGTGACTTAGGAATATTCCCCTACCACGTTACAACTGTATTAATTTGGTTTGGATAGCTAAACCCTTTCCTTCTTAATTTGCTCAACTAAAAAGTAGGGAGAATCATACCCATTTTCCAGTAACTTGTTAAGTTCTAACTGGGGAAACATTTATGAAATTCTAGTACAGCATCTAGTATATGAAAGGCCATCTATATGATCAGTACAGAAAAACCTTCCCTGTCTCTGAACATTTAGTAGTTCCACTCGTAGCAATTTTCCTCCTAGAAGACTTAAACATTTTTTTCCATTTTAAGTATAAGCCTCATTTCCCTTCTATTTCATGAAGTATTGCATTTTAACCACTGATAGATAAATTAGATGATTTTAAATTAATATTTTACTCATTTATCTAACAAATATTTATTAAATGTCTATTAAATCCCAAGGATTGTTCTGGGTGCTGGAGATTTAACAGTGAAGACGATAGATAAATTCCTTGCCCTTTTAGCTTGGATATTAGTGGGAGAGACTCTCAAAGAAAGAAATCAATAAGCATAAATCACACTACAAGTAATATCATATTAGTCAGGGTAGGCTAAGTGATGCTGTGGTAAGTCACTAAATCTCATTAGCATAATTACAACAAAAGTTTATTTCTTGCTCGTGACAAGTCAGTGGCTGGTTCAGGTGACTATTTGAAGCAGCTATTCTAAGCCTTCCAATATGCTTCCTCCATCTAAGCACATGCTTCCATCAGGGAAGAGTGGACCAGTGAATCAAACAGCAACAGTTAAAAGCTTCTACATGTATCACTTTTGCTTCATATTTTTATTGGCCATAGCAAGTCACATTGTCATGCCTAATTTCAATGAAGAGGAGAAATGTGACTCTTGGTAATCCTAGTGGTAAAGGAGAAACATATGTGACTACCACAGTATTAAGTATATAAAAAACAAGAGAATAAATAAGTATTTTTAAAAAGATAATAAAACAAAATAAACATAAGTTTTCAAGTATATCATTGTTTAAATTTATAATAAAATATGTATTTAAAAAATTGGGTCAACTTAATGTTATTTAATAACAATTATTAAAATTTAGTATTTAGATAAGAGGAAAGGCATTTAGGTCATTTATGAATGACTGATGTTTAATAGATATTGAGATGTTAAGTCTACTTGAGGACAAGGGTGATGGTTTTTATATTGCTATTCTTGGTTATTTAGGCACATACAAGATGCTCAGTAAAACTTCGTTGAAGTTAATAATGTTCATTGTTTTAAATTATTCTTCTCCATTTGGTTGACTGTCTTAAAATATAGTCCATTATAATTTTGCTCAGAAGCAAGGCCAATTTTCATTGTTTTTATCTACATTAAAATTTTACATTTAATTATAGTTTAAATTTGAACCACAAATGCTTGAATCACTAGTGGTCTCTTTCTCCTAGTTTGTCTCGGGTATGTTCCTAAACCATGGGTATGTCCAGTAGGACAAAAGACTACTACTTTACTGTTGGAGTTTGTGATCTACCATCTTGTCTTCTAAAAACAACAACAACAACAACAACAACAACAACAACATTTACCTTTAATATCTGTTTGGCAACTGCTGTGTTGAAGAGATTTCACAAATTTGAATAAAGAGGGCAACAAATACCGAGTGGCAGTTTTGTTTGTTTTAATTTATTCATGATCATGAATGTAAGAATAGTATACTTGCTTTCAAAGATAGCATATGATGATGATGGTGATGATGATGGTGATGATGATGATGATGATGATGCCTCTCTCTCTATTGTTCTTTCCTTTTGCTTTTGACTAAGTCTTTGTCATTTAAAAAATAAATCAGCCAAAGAGAGGACCCAGTTATTCTTTGACTGGATAGATCAAGAGCAAACCAGAAGAGAATCTCTGTCTCTACCCAACTGAACCTCGTTTCGGTACCATCACTTCTCTATTTATGGATGGTATGTCTGAGATGTTGTCTCTATCCTAGAAACCAAGAACTTGTCTTAAATCAGTGCCTCTCCAGTCTGTGCCATGAATCCCGTGAATCTCTAAGAGTCCATGCCCTTTGATGAGTTTGCTGCTCTTGGATTTGTACAAAATTTGTTTGTTACTTGGCAAATGGGACACAGCTGGCTTCTGATTTAGAGAGTGTTTTAAATTAGTTACCTCCTACCTTAACTTGATCATTTAAATGGAAAGCACTATGGCTCCAACAGAGTAGACATGATATAAAAACCATTTCCGACATGAGTATCTTGCCTCCTCAGTTGTGATGGCTACTGGTATCTCTGAAGGAAAATAAATAATAAACAAAACAAACAAATAAATAATACTAAATAAATAAATAAATAAAACACAGGTTTCTGCGATTCTCACAAGTGGTAAACTGTCTTTGCATTATTTAAGAAAAGCTTTAAGTGTTCAATGAATGTGCTTAGACTAATGACAGTTGATGCCAAGAATATACCAATAATCCAATACCATTTTGTAAAGTGGCAATTTGTGTAGAAATTGCAGAAAGCATCAACACATGCTGGGAACTTTACATATAAGTGAGCTATAGCGTGGGTGAAGGAGTTATTTATTTGGTCTTTCATTTGTAAATAAGACACTAATCTTTTCCTTCCAAGGAGTAGCTAGGCCAGTTATTAGTAAAAGAATATTGATAGCCTTTGCTCATCATGGCAAAATTGAGGATCCTGACCTTAAAAGTCTTAGTATTTGGAGGAGCCTTAATAAGTCATTTAGGAGAACAGCATTCTATAGTTGAAGATGGCTAGATCTATAATCAAAATATTTGGGTAGAGTCCAGGCTATACTATTACCTGTCAGTAATTTAGCTTTCCTCATCAAGGCTTATATGATCTGGTCTAGGGAACCTCTCTAGTCTTGTTTGATAGTCTTTACTTCTTACTTGCTCCATTTCAGTCCCTATGCCATTTCTCGCACATTTCAAAAGAAGTGTTCTTGCTGCCAGGCCTTCTGTTCTTCCTGTTCTCTCTGCCTGGGATGATCTTCCCCCAGAGACAAGCTGACATTTATTGGGCAGATCCAGTATGTTCCAAGGCATTATAAATGCTTTGCATGTTTGTTGTGGTGAATTTTCATGATAACCGTATGAAGTGTGTAGTGACACTGGATGGATGAGAAAGGAGGCAGAGTGATCTGGCAAAGGCAGGATTGGAACGAAGGCCTTGGCTCTCACAAGAAGTGCTCTCATAGTACACAACACCCAGGGTGTGGTTCCCACTCTTCCTTTAACCTCAGAGCTCTTTCTTGGTGAGCATTTCCTGACTATCTTATTTAAAGTGGAATTCCTGTGACTCTTTCTGTTTACTTAGCTTTATATTTATGAACAGTACTACATATTACCTGATTGATAATGCCTGTTTACTTGCTTACTTCTTTGCTTATCTCCCTCACTAGAATATATATTCTATGAGGGATGGACATTGTTCTGATCCGTGTTACCACTCTATCCCCTGCATCCAGAAGTGTACTGAAATGTACTGAGAGAGGATATGAATTGAGTTAGAATTGTTATCGGGTTTAAGGTATCTTACTCTTCAAACACTTGCAGAGCACCGTTTTGTGTCAGATTCCATGACAGTTTGTGGAAATCGGAACGTGAATGAGAATGATGGGGACTCCTACTTTTCTGCTTTTCCTGATGCTTTTCCGGCATCCTAGAAGAAACAAACATGCAATTAACAGACAGTTGCCCAGGATAAGCATCCTTTTAGGGCAAATATAAGGTGCAGCAGGGAAGGGAGGCTTTAGGGAAAGCTATTCCGAGGGGTGATATCCATGTTGAGAGCTGAAGGATGGGCTGAATGGGGATGCAAGACCATTTGGGGCAGAGCAGATGACAGAAGTCCCTGAGAGGGCACATTCCAGTTTATTATTTTTTTAAAGATTTTATTTATAGAGACAGAGAGAGGGGGGCAGAGAGACACAGGCAGAGGGAGAAGCAGGCTCCATGCAGGGAGCCCGGCGTGAGACTCGATCCCGGAACTCCAGATTCAGGCCCTGGGCTGAAGGCAGGCGCCAAACCGCTGAGCCACCCAGGGATCCTCCGCACATTCCACTTTAAAAGCAGTTCACTGTGACTCAGATATAGACTACGAGGGCCAGAGTTTACTGTCTGAGGCTGGAGAATAAAGTTGGGTTTTCAAGGGTCTTGAAAACTATTCCAAGAAGCCAAGACTTTATTGTCTGAGCATTGAGATGCCACTGAATGATTTTTTAAATCAATGTAGTTTTGATTTAGTATCTGATTCCGTTTACCACCTTCAGCCCACATAAGTTGGCAGCATTTCCACTTTCTGGATGGGACGAATAAGGCCCAGAAGAACACATTTCAATGCTGGTGGAATTGATTTAATTCTCTTAATGACAGTGATATCAGGGCTTCTAACTCCTACCTTCCCACCCTCTCTCCTTCCTTCTTTCTGGTTGTTATTCTTGTCAAACATAAAGCTATTTATCCACCATCCTTAACTTTTTCCAAGGAATATCCATGCACTCACACAGCTTCTAATAACCAGACCCCTGAGTGAAAGCCAGTGACCTCACGGGCGGCAGGGCTTGTTTGTGGCTGGATACCATATTGTGCACTGGGCTGGAATTCTCTGTTCTTCCTCACTAGGAAGCTGGATTTGTACCAGGAACCTCTTATCTGAAAAGGCAGCTCTAGGCTGGGGAGAACAGAGCTGGTTTGACGAAGTGGAGAGGCGCTCAATGTTGGTCTGGCCACGCTTTGGGCATGCGTGAGCGCTCACAGCAAAACACAGCTGGCATGTCTAATTTTAGCCTTGACTGCCTTGAAAAGGGACCCTTAAGGGAAATATATTTTCGCTGAAACCATTTGTATTATAATGTAACAGCTGACAGACATGTCAGAATATTACTTATTATTGGTGGGGGAAAAACTCTGTCAGGTAATTGTGCTTTTTTTTGTGATGACATCGGGAAAGTGATTAAAGCATCCCTGAATCAAAATCATCATAGATAGACAGTGAGAGAACCAGAGCTTTTATTTATGAAGACGCCTGTAAACCTAATGGGATACCTCCTTTGATGCTTACAAAACGGATGTAAGGGTAAGAATGATCATTTCGGCTATGGCAAGTTGGTCCTTGTGATCTGACGATGCAGGGCTTGCTAATAGTAGTCCTGGCATAGACTCTCAAATTTCTTCAATGCTTAGCATCCTCCGTGTCGTCCGAGAAGTAAAAGGTTAGTTTCTGGACCGGGTCTTGGATTCATCTGGCTTTCGTATGTTAACAGGTTCTGAAAGCATCTGGGACACACTTGTTCCATTTTAACCAGCACGGGTCGTCCGTCTGCTTTTATTTTTGTCTTTCTCTTCCTTCCTCCCTTCGTCCTCTCTTCCCTCCCGTGGTCTTCTGTGTTTGCTTTAGCAGTGTGGCTTACCTTGCCACTTGGCAAGAAAAAAAAGGCAGCTCTTGTGTGGGGTAGATGGAGGGAAGGATAAGAAATAATCCACCGCCCGAATTTGAGTTCCCTGGGTTCAGTTTCCAGCGGCAGCAGCTTTGCTGCAAAAATTGCTTTGCTGTTCGAGATAGCCAGCAGAGGGAATCAGGACTTTGCTTGCAGCAGGGGTTGAAGCAGGCTTTTTTTTTTTTTTTCTTGGAGGAAATACTGCAGCTTTCTGGACTGCATACCCTGCTCCCTGGAGAGGTTCCACCCACCGGCTGGAAGGAGAGGAAGTGAATGAAAGGACAGGAGGAGCCCGAACACCATGTCACTCTGGAAGGGAGACAGCAGCAACCAGGCTGTGCAAGGTTGTTTTGGTTTGTTTTCTTTTCCCCTTTCTCTTTCTTTTTTTTTTCTTTTCAATTTTTTTGTTTTCTTCTTTCTTCTTTTCTTTTTCTTCTTCTTTTTTTCCCTTTTTCTTTAAGGTGGGGAAAGAGACAAACAGGAAGACAGGAAGCTGATCTGCAAGGATTCAGAGTGTGCTAAAAGACTTTGATTTTTTTCTTCTCTCCCTCTGTACAAACGCTGGCAATTGACATCACTACAGACAGCCTGGGTAGAGAACAAAGTGCCATCATCCCAAGTGGACCTGGCAGCTGGGGGAAGGAAGGCAGGACTCTGGAAGGCTGTGTGTGTGTGTGTGGTGTGTGTGCGCGCGCGTGTGTGTGTGTGTGTGTGTTGTTCTACCAATACCTTCCTTTTTTCTTTCTTTCTTTTTTCTTTCTTGCTTTCTTTCTTTCTTTTCTTATTCTTTCTTTCTTTTTTCTTTTGTTTTTTGGTGTGTTTGCTTTTTTAAATTCCTGCCGTGTGGGACTAGTTGAGTGGTGGAAGACGAAGGATCTCTGAAGCCTCATCAGTCATCGGGACCATCAGGAATAGTGGTTTAAGAGGACGCTCGGGCCTGGGGCACTATACCCTGTCATCGAGTTCCCTGCCTCGGAGATAAAGATTCCAGCTACATGGGTAAACCGCCCTGGATCAGCCACAAATGTACCCCCAGTACACTTACTACTATCCTCACTGTCTCTAAACCAAGGTATGGCTCGACCCACAGTCTGGCAAGCAGTGTGTATCCTGCACTTGGGATGGGAAACAGGCATGTGGATTATTATTTACCTCCCCTTCCCATCACCTCTTCCTGCTTCTTTGAAATTAGTAACATAGCAATGGAGTTAATAAGGCAGAGGAGAATATGAGAAGAAAGCAAGCCCTGGGATTGTGGTTTTCTCTTCTAGCAGAGATAATAGTTTCGCTCGTGTTCCTTTGTTGTTATTTGGCAACATAAAGATGTTCCTGATATCCGTAGTAAAGTGCTTGGCAGATGGACAGGGTTGTTAGAAAGGAGATTGTGACAGTGATTATCAGGAACAACAACGATTTCAGAGGCTTTTTCTGGTGAGCTGTTCTTTGTGGCTCTGAAAGGGTTTTTCTCACTGGATAGGATGCACCAGGGTGGGGGCAACTCAGACTTTCAATCACAGAGTATAGAATGAAAGAAGGGTGTGGGAAGGTATAGTACGACTAACTGACGTCCCGTAGAGTTTGTTTGGGTGTGCTTTTGTTTTTGTGTATTTGCCTTACATATTTTATTTTATATGGAGGGTGATCAAGACTCTAGAGACTGAAGTTTGGAGCTTTACAATAGATGTTCTTTACTTTTCGAAGCTCTGTTTTTCTGTGCTGGCTGCCATCAGGAGGCCTGTGGGTCTTGAAACGGGATGAAATATAACTGATGATAATTGGACACGAATTGGTTAAATACTTTAGTCTTGGGATCCCTGGGTGGCGCAGTGGTTTGGCGCCTGCCTTTGGCCCAGGGCGTGATCCTGGAGACCTGGGATCGAATCCCACGTCGGGCTCCTGGTGCATGGAGCCTGCTTCTCCCTCTGCCTATGTCTCTGCCTCTCTCTCTGTGTGTGACTATCATAAATAAATAAAAAAAATTAAAAAAAAATTTTAATACTTTAGTCTTTATGTGTGTGCGTAAATGACCATTACGGGGCCAGTGGAAAGCCCACGTAACTAAGCAGTGGGCAGTGCCAACCATGAACTTGATCCTGCAGTTCAGACCTGAAAGGCTCTCAGGTGTGAAATCACTGCTCCAATTTGTCAGTTAAATTGGACTTGATGAATTGGGGGGGAGGGTGTCGGTAGAGTTATCGCTTTGAATGTATGGGTTATGTTTCTTTACAGGTGATATTAATTTTGTATCGCATTAGCCAGACTCCACTGTCTTCTTAATAAATAAATATGCGGAGAGTGACCAAGGCGTGCCTGAGTGATCTGTGCTGCCACCGGGACTCGTTGATGGGATTAGTGTTCGGTAATTCATGCTGTAGTTAGCTCTTATTTATTCTGTCTCCTCCAACAATGCCTATTTGTAAACCAGACGAGGCAGCAGACTTTCCGAATTCTATTAAAAATTGTTGCTTTTTTTTTCTTTCTTTTTCAATCACTCCATGACTCGCCCTGCCCCTGCAAGGTCTCCTCACATTGCTTTTTGCCCTTGTGAGCATTTAGTTTGTGGGGCTGCTGCTTTAGTAGACCAGCCCTCCTGCTCCCGTGCAGTGCAGTGTGTTTTAACTCTTTGGGGGATTGGGTGGAGAATGCTGTCTGCCTTCCTCAAGGAAATGGCAAAGCAAGGGCTAGTCTAAAAGAGGAAATCTATAGTCATTCCTCATCCCCCCAAGAAATAAAACAACAAACCCAAGGGTTCCATGAAAAATATCGGACATTCCATCCCTTTTACTCATTTGGCTAATTTTTCCAAATGTTTCAAAATTCATGCTTTCTTTTTGGTTCTTTTTTGACTATGAAGCATATTCAGAAAGGAAACTTTAGATAAAAATGAATGGAATAATTGCTTTCCTGCCTGAGATTTCTTTTAACTTATTGCTAGCAGGAAATAATGTCTTGCACATTATATTAAGGACAGGATGTTGGATGAGCTACACTGATGGGAAGTGTGTGTGTGTGTGTGTGTGTGTGTGTGTGAAGAGAGAGACTGGGAGAGGGAGAGAGAGAGAGGGATTGAGGTAAAGAAAGGAAAGTGCAGGGGGGAGGGGAAAGAGGAGAGCCTGAAAAACATAGAGGGAATTTTTTAAAAAATCTGTTTTGGGGTCCTGTGTAGTTTAGTGTGTGTAGACAGGCGGCATCTGGATCTTGTTACTTTCAAGCTAGTCAAAGCCATCAACTTCTGGAACATTTTTAAAGAAGCTAGACCCATTAAGTGACCTAAACTGATATTCGGGCAATCAGATCAGGGTGGTGGGGAATATAGGATCAGCTACTTTGGCTATCATGGTAGTTCATATTGATTATTATGTTGCAAACTTTCACAGAGCTGTGAAGTTGTCGAATACTGTTTCGGTGGCTCTGAAATGATAGACATTAATAACATTCCTGGAAGCTGAAGATGTGAAAACATGCCCTGCTTTGAACTTTGGGCACACAGGGAATGAGAATAAGGATCAATCATACTTTAAAATGTGGGGACTTTCTGGCAGCATGAATACTATGTAAGAAAGTACTATCATGACCCAGTATAGCATGAAAACAACTGGGGTATTTCAGTGTTGTCTTTTGCTCCTTTTATATTTTTATCTTAAAATATTACCTATAATAATTCTGAGGGGAATACATGCTGCTCATGTTTATTTGGTAAGCAAGCCTTGGTGGAATTCACAAAATCTACAGTCCTAGCCTTGGCTTATAGTTATAATCTATTTTAAAATCAGAGCCAGGGATCCCTGGGTGGCGCCAGCGGTTTTGGCGCCTGCCTTTGGCCCAGGGCGCGATCCTGGAGACCCGGGATCGAATCCCAACGTCAGGCTCCCGGTGCATGGAGCCTGCTTCTCCCTCTGCCTGTGTCTCTGCCTCTCTCTCTCTCCCTCTGTGAACTGTCATAAATAAATAAAAAAAAAATATTAAAAAAAAAAAAGAGTCAAGTCTTCTCTAAACTTTAAAAAAAAAATAAAATAAAATAAAATAAAATACAAATCAGAGCTATTTAAAATGATACTGATACATAAAGAATACTTACGGTTGATAAAAATAGAGTTCTGTGGTTGACTATAAAAGTCATATTCTGGTGACATCATAACTTAAGCTGTCCTGTAAAACCAGGGTTCTTAACTAATCAACAAAAGCCATTTACTGACATTAGTTTGGGGTGAAGAATCTTTATGGGGTTCTTAAAGAACTCAAGGTGTATCATTGCATTTATTCAGACAGTACAAAATACTGAACCTTTTCTTTCTACTTAAATGTGTGTGTTAGATACAGCTGCTCTTTTCTTATGATAAAACCAAATGAGAGTAGGATGCCTAAATAAATGGAAAGGTTTCCCTTTCCTCAAATGCTATTAAAGTTTTAGAAAATCTTGGGGCACTTCCCTGCTTTCTCTGCTCCTCTTATTTTCCCATCACATTAGAACTAATTCACTACCTTTGTTGCTTAAAAAGAAAAAGAAATTAGAAATAAGTTACTTATGCTTCTCTCCCTTTGAATAATTTTCCAAATGCTTAAATTATTATATTAGATAAATGTACATAGAAGCAAAATGAAAACCCAATGACTAGCTGATAGCTATCTTGTAGCGGTATTGTTCTAGGATGCATGCTTTCCAAGACCTTGCATTAAAAGCTGTCATTTGTCAATTTTCTTTGGCCATTTTTTCCCCCTATTAAAAGAAGCAATTTAAAAAAGAAACATTGTTTGTGATTGAGCAGAAAAGAAGCAATCTTGATGACATGTTTTAATATTTACATAAGAGCCATAGCCAGATTTAAAAAAAAAATCTTCATCAAAACGAATTTGCTCTTTGAAGGCCACCAGGATAATCAGCAAATTTTAGAGAAAGGGGACCAAAAAATAGCTCATTAGCTTAATGATAATATCCATAATCACGTTTGATTGAGTCACAACCTAATATTTCTCAGCAATTTTGTTATAGCCCATTCAAAGCAAGCAACCTGTTGCTATTGCATTGTGAGACCCAGGGTGAATCGCAATCTGAGTTATTTTGTGGAGGGTTTCTTGAAAAAGCAACTTAATTATAACTAGGAAGGCTAAAAAGAGTAAAACATGGTCACAGCCTGGTGGATTGATACTTTGTTGCTGAGAAAGATATTTCCCTCATGTGTGGTATCTGGAAAACTTTATCATCTCCCCAAAACTTTAAAATGCATCCAAACGCACACAGCAAGCTAGTCCTTCCTTCCATTTCCTTACCCTGACCGGGTCACGATGTTTCTACCGATCCAGGGCATGGTTTCTACTCATGCTGCTTTTCCATCAGCCTACTGCTTTCCCGCCTTGGACCATCTGCTTCCCCTGAAGATCTTGCAGAAAGATCTGTGGGACCCAACAGAGTTTTTCTGGCTGCTGCTACTCAGATCGTATTCAGAACCTGGTGTGAAGTTGGGGTCAGGTATAGGGAGTAACTCATCAACTGCACACTGACTTCAGGCTGAGTTTCCAACCATCTGCAGCCTGGACAGCTGCTCATCTCTCAAAGTCTAGCTAGAGCCCGATTGATTGTGCCATAGAGAGAGCAAACACTGAAACACGAAGGACTAAGGAGTAGGGAAAGGAAGAGAGAGGCTCCTATGGGGCAAGGGATATTCTCAAAGATGTGAATGTACAGATCCTTCAAAAGCAAAACAGGACAACCCCTTAACATGCTTCTTGCACATGAAAATGTAGAAAATCCTGCAGAGGGAGGGAAAGAGTTTAGGATTTCCTTAGTACTTCCTGCCTCAGATTTGCATTGATAGCCAGAGTTGGTAACTTGCCAGTTTTAAAACAGCCTTGAAAACTCCCAAGTTCTGTTTTCCTTTGAAAGGCTGAAACACACAAAACTGGTTTTCTAAAAATTGTCCAGCAATAGAACCTTGAGGTACAACTCCAAATATGTCTTTCGCTTCAGGGGGTAATATGATAGCATGAAACTATGATAAATCTTGTTTGTCTCATTTGAGAATGTACACAATTTTAATTGGTTTGAATAAGAGAAAAATAGTAACAAGGGGCCACTCTCCCTTTCTAGTTGTCCTGTTTTCTTTACCTCCCCCCCATATTAAATTATCTTTGGAATTGTCTTTTCTATAATGCAGTCCTTGTTTTCACAGTACTAAGTTTAGTGCCTAGCTAAAAGGAGGAGCTATGTAAAAAGTTCATGTTGTTGTTGTCTTTCTCTCCAGAATCATTCTTAATTCAAAAGAAACCTCATGTCAATTTGTTCTAACAGTATCTTCCTAACAGCTTCCTTTCGCTTTCTCTCAGTTTGGGAAAAGAACAATAGAATTATAAATCAAAATTATTTCTCTGAAGTAATTAAATCTATTAGAGGGTTGGAGGTAGGGCTGATTTGCAGGGAGGGAGACAAAAGAAGAGAAGTAGGATGTAAGTTCATTTCAGGTCTTTCTGGCTCCAGGAATTCTGGAAAGCGTCATTATTGCACTAATATGATTTTACACAATCCTTTTTGACATTATCAGTCTTTTTGGCAGAGAGAGGGCTCAGTCACAATTACGTCCATGCCAAATTCTAAGAAAACCAGTCTTTCTTTAAAAGAAAATCTTTTTAGTGTTGGACTTCTTATTCGGAGTAAATGGTTGATGTTTATCCACAATTGGCTTCGAGTACTACATTAAAATTGTGTTTTGTAACAGTCTCGTAAGCCACAGCTGTATGTGATTAAATAGTGTAATATCAAAAGCGTGTGAGAATAGGCTTTTTTATGCTATAGCTGTTGCACAGCAAGAGAGCAGATGGAACCAGAGGGAGAGCCAGGGCAACAGTGTATTTATGTGTTGTAATACCTGCGTTGAGGATACACATTGCTGTTTTTTGCAGTAGTGGGAAAATGCTGACCTATCTTGGATGTCATTGAAAAATACACTTTTTGAAAATGGACATGGACCTATCATACCAATTTTTATTTTAAACAGAGAGTTACTGTTTAATTAGAAAACACATATTTACCGAAGGGTCCGAAACATTTGCAAGTGGAAGGATCATAATGATTTTCCATGCAGCACACATTCAAATAACAAAAGTGAATTTCTCATTTCTGTTTTGAAATCATAACTTTTTTGCTTTTTAAAAAAAATTTTAAATGTTTTTTGCTGCTTTAAGCTGTGGAACTATTGTAAGAAAATCATCAGGCCATTTATCCCTAAAAAAGAGTGACAGGTAATGAGGAGAACAAAATAGATGGTGGTATGATTCTTTTTTTTTTCTTTTCAGATATTTGGAAATATAGTATTTGGTTTTGTATGCCTATTGTTCCTTTGTGGCCACTGTTAAGAAGTACATACTTGTACAAAGGGACACACTTTTGGGTCTATCTCTTTAGCAGCATATCATAATAAAGAGATTTATTTTTCATGGGATGATTAAACTATAAAGTTCTTGAAAGAAAATATTCATGAAACCTGTCATCTTGAGTTTTCTTGAGCTTGTGAATCTATAGGATACTAATAAGAGATTTACTAGTACGTCATTGTTTTCAGGGCCTTGAAAAAGCCTATAGAAGTAGCTGTTGGTTTTCAAATTTCAGACATTAAAAAGCAATTTGGAAAAGGAAAAAAAAGAGGGGGTTGACAGAGATAAGTTGGATTCTGTTTGTTTTGTTTTTCATGTTGATATAAGCAGCAAATTTGTTCACATTTAAACTTTTTTTTTTCATGTAGATTTACTGGTCAGGAAGTATATACCATGTGGAATCAGTAACTGGATATAGCTTTGGAATTCAGAACATTGACATCTAATAGATAACAAATTTCAAGAGTATGCATAACAAATGCTGAGTCATGGAGTCTGGTTTTGTTTTATTGTTGTGGAGGGAGGGAATTCTCTGATTTGTGTGTCAATGGATTGGTTTCAGGTTCTCTAAGATCTCTTCCAGGCTTAGTATTTGTGACTCACACTTTGAGACTAAATGAGCCTGCTTTGATGTATTCGTGGTACTGGGAGATGACCTTGGTTTTGTGCTGTCAATGAGTTTTGTTCAGGTCCCCATCCTTTCTCCAGAGCAGATCAAATACTGCTTTGCCCACTCTGGTGATTGATGAATTTAACTGTCTGCTTCCTTTGCCAATCTAAACCCAGTGTACCAAGAGAAACACATCCATCACCTGGGAGTGGGTGGAGAGCAGCTCCCAGGGGTAGGACAGAATGACAGGCATCATTTAATCATGGTCATTGCCAGCTTTGTTATGTGGTTAAAGTTTTCTCCTTTGGGTAAAATTAGAGCTTATCTAAAGATGGTGACAGTGTGATGCTTTACTTTTCTTCATTTAACTTCCTCTCTGCAGGTGGTTTCAGAACTGAATGGGTAGGCATATGTTTGGCCTAACCAGTGGGGGTGATGGAGGCAGAAGGATTGCCTCATTAAGGCCCTGACAACCCTAGTTTTGTGAATGAAACTAGGAGCTAGTGCCAATATGGAAATGACAATTGATAGATGAAATACTATTTTGACTGGAGGTTATAAATCCTTAAAACCCCTAAATTGCTGAATAGTAGTCTTTAAAACATGAGAAAAGAATACTACAGTAACTCTAGTATATGGAGTAGTAGGAGGAAGAGAATTACTTCTCCGGGACACATAAGCACAACCGTTATCTTTCTCTCTTTTTCTCACTAAGTACCCTTCTCATTCCCCCAAAAGCTCCTATTAGCTGAATTAATGAAAGTAAATAGAGGGACGCCTGGGTGGCTCAGCGGTTGAGCGTCTGCCTTCAGCTCAGGGCATTATCCTGGAGTCCTAGGATCCAGTCCCACGTCAGGCTCCCTGCACAAAGTCTGCTTCTCTCTCTGCCTACGTCTCTGCCTCTCTGTCTCAGTGTCTCTCATGAATAAATAAATAAAATATATTTTTTAAAATAAAGTAAATAGAACCTTGAATTTTGTTTTTATGAATGATAGCCAGATAGAAAAAAATAGACTTGACTTCATACATAGTTCAGGCAACCCTGATAATGTCCTGTCTTATTGTGTGGAAAGTAAGAGACAATGGAAGAAAAATAAATCTTGCTATATTCTAAGTATTGGTACTAATTATTTTAGGTATGGAGTTTTGGTTTCAGAGTTAGCTTTCCTACCATTATATTGTAGGGTTAAGAAGTTGGTATACATCACACTTCATATGCTAGAATCTTTGGCTATTTCATTCTTAACTAATGGTTTTCAAGCTGAATATGAATCATGCATAGAATTTAAGGAGAGTTTTTGAGGAGCCTTCCTATTTTTATCTCGTGTACTGCTGTCTATTTATCTTAGTCACATTGCTGATTGATGACGATTTAATGAAAACGAAAATGGAAAACAGAATACTAACTGTCTGGGTTTCTGGAACCGGTTAAGATACCTTAAAAGGTTTCCTTACATATGCGAGTCATATTTGAAGCTATTATTGATGTCTGTAAACTCTCATATTGCCCCTTTTAAAACTTATCAGTCACATAAATTGGGTGGTGGCACCCTGACTATAGCTCCTGTTGAGGTCACTTAGCATTCAAGCAAATATACTTTTGAGCTCCTAGCTAGTTTCGAGTGGATGAAGTATTTGAAGGAGTGTGTACAAAGCTTGGAATAAAATTTCAGAGATTGTTTTCTAGTGTATCATACAAAAAACCCATCTGACATACTTACGATGTTTCATTTCTTCATCTCTTCTCAAGAGATGAGAAAAACACTTTTTTGACTTGGTACTCGTCCCTGGAAGGGTTGTGACACTCCTGAATTACCCTCGGTCTTGCTTTTGGCCCCTAGGCCTCTTGTCCCTTGCTGTGCATACCAATTCAAACTGAACCATTAGAAATAAGGATGTTGTATTTCAGTATAAGGCAGGAAATTCTGAAAAAGCATAAAATTCTGATGTCCTTTTTAAACTTATTCCAAAAAATTAACCACTGCTTTTTTTTTATGATAGTCACACACAGAGAGAGAGAGAGAGAGAGAGGCAGAGGGAGAAGCAGGCTCCATGCACCGGGAGCCCGATGTGGGATTCGATCCCGGGTCTCCAGGATCACGCTCTGAGCCAAAGGCAGGCACCAAACCGCTGCGCCACCCAGGGATCCCTTTTCTTTCTTCTTTCTTCTTTCTTTCTTTCTTTCTTTCTTTCTTTCTTCTTTCTTTCTTCTTTCTTTCTTCTTCTTTCTTTCTTTCTTTCTTTGCTTTCTTTCTTTCTTTCTCCTTTCTTTCTTTCTTCTTCTTTCTTTTCTTTCTTTATTTCTTCCTTTTCTTTCTTTCTTCCTTTTGCTTCTTTCTTCTTTCTTTTCTTTCTTTCTTTCTTTCTTTCTTTCTTTCTTCTTTCGTTTTTGTCTAATAAAAATTTATTTTTTATTGCTGTTCAATATGCCAACATACAGAATAACACCCAGTGCTTATCCCATCAAGTGCCCCCCTCAGTGCCCACAACCCAGTCACCCCCACTCCCCACCCTCCTCTCCGTCCACCACCCCTAGTTCGTTTCCCAGAGTTAAGAGTCTTCCATATTCTGCCTCCCTTTCTGATATTTCCTACCCATTTCTTCTCCCTTCCCCTCTATCCCTTTCACATCTCTGTATCCATTCATCTTTCGATGGACACCGAGGCTCCTTCCACAGTTTGGCTATTGTGGACATTGCTGCTAGAAACATCAGGGTGCAGGTGTCCCGTCGTTTCACTGCATCTGTATCTTTGGGGTAAATCCCCAGCAGTGCAATGCTGGGTCATAGGGCAGGTCTATTTTTAACTGTTTGAGGAACCTCCACACAGTTTTCCAGAGTGGCCTGCACCAGTTCACATTCCGACCAAGCGTGCAAGAGGGTTCCCTTTTCTCTGCATCCTCTCCAACATTGGTGGTTTCCAGCCTTGTTAATTTTCCCCATTCTCACTGGTGTGAGGTGGTATCTCATTGTGGTTCTGATTTGTATTTCCCTGATGGCCAGTGATGCAGGGCATTTGCTCATGTGCTTGTTGGCCATGTCTATGTCTTCCTCTGTGAGATTTCTGTTCATGTCTTTTGCCCATTTCATGATTGGATTGTTTGTTTCTTTGGTGTTGAGCTTAATAAGTTCTTTATAAATCTTGGAAATTAGCCCTTCATCTGATACGTCATTTGCAAAATTCTTCTCCCATTCTGTAGGTTGTCTTTTAGTTTTGTTGACTGTATCCTTGCTGTGCAAAAGCTTCTTATCTTTGATGAAGTCCCAATAGTTCATTTTTTGCTTTCGTTTCTTTTGCCTTCATGGATGTATCTTGCAAGAAGTTACTGTTGCCGAATTCAAAAAGGGTGTTGCCTGTGTTCTCCTCTAGGATTTTGATGGAATCTTGTCTCACATCTAGATTTTTCATCCATTTTGAGTTTATCTTTGTGTCTGGTGCAAGAGAGTGGTCTAGTTTCATCCTTCTGCATGTGGATGTCCAATTTTCCCAGCACCATTTATTGAAGAGACTGTCTTTCTTCCAGTGGATAGTCTTTCTTCCTTTGTCGAATATTAGTTGCCCATAAAGTTCAGGGTCCACTTCTGGGTCCTCTATTTTGTTCCCCTGATCTATGTGTCTGTTTTTGTGCCAGTACCACACTGTCTTGATGACCACAGCTTTGTAGTACAACCTGAAATCTGGCATTGTGATGCACCCAGCTATGGTTTTATTTTTTATTTTTTTTATTTTTTTTAAACAAGCTTTTTTAAAATTTTTATTTATTTATGATAGTCACAGAGAGAGAGAGAGAGAGAGAGAGAGAGGCAGAGAGAGAAGCAGGCTCCATGCACCGGGAGCCCAATGTGGGATTCGATCTCGGGTCTCCAGGATCGTGCTCTGGGCCAAAGGCAGGTGCCAAACCGCTGCGCCACCCAGGGATCCCTGGTTTTCTTTTTTAAAATTCCCCTGGCTATTCGGGGTCTTTTTCTGATTCCCACACCAATTTTAAAATAATTTGTTCCAACTCTCTGAAGAAAGTCCATGGTATTTTCATAGGGATTGTATTAAACGTGTAAATTGCCCTGGGTAACATTTTCATAATATTAATTCTGCCAATCCATGAGCATGGAATATTTTTCCATCTCTTTGTGTCTTCCTCAATTTCTTTCAGAAGTGTTCTGTAGTTTGAGGGTATAGATCCTTTTACCTCTTTGGTTAGGTTTATTCCTAGTATCTTATGCTTTTGGGTACAATTGTAAATGGGATTGACTCCTTAATTTCTCTTTCTTCAGTCTCATTGTTAGTGTATAGAAATGCCACTGACTTCCGGGCATTGATTTTGTATCCTGCCACGCTACCGAATTGCTGTATGAGTTCTAGCAATCTTGGGGTGGAGGCTTTTGGGTTTTCTATGTAGAGTATCATGTCATCGGCAAAGAGGGAGAGTTGACTTCTTTGCCAATTTGAATGCCTTAATGTCTTTTTGTTGTCTGATTGCTGAGGCTAGGACTTCCAGGACTATGTTGAATAGCAGTGGTGAGAGTGGACATCCCTGTCTTGTTTCCTGATCTTAGGGGAAAGGCTCCCAGTGCTTCTCAATTGAGAATGATATTTGCTGTGGGCTTTTCATAGATGGCTCTTTAAGATGTTAGGAATGTTCCCTCTATCCCTACACTCTGAAGTGTTTTGATCAGGAATGGACGCTGTATTTTGTCAAATGCTTTCTCTGCATTAATGAGAGAATCACATGGTTCTTGTTTTTTTCTCTTGCTGAATAGATGAATCACATTGATTGTTTTACGAGTTGTTGAACCAGCCTGCATCCCGGGGGATAAATCCTACTGGTTATGGTGAATAATCTTAACGTACTGCTGGATCCTATTGGCTAGTATCTTGTTGAGAATTTTGGCATCCATGTTCATCAGAGATATGGTCTATGATTCTCCTTTTTGCTGGGGTCTTTGTCTGGTTTTGGAATTAAGGTGATGCCAGCCTCACAGAACGACTTTGGAAGTACTCATCTCTTTCTATCTTTCCAAACAGCTTTTAGTAGAATAGTATGGTTTCTTTTTTTAAACGTTTGATAGAATTCCCCTGGGAAGCCATCTGGCCCCAGACTTTTGTGTCTTGGGAGGGTTTTGATGACTGCTTCAATTTCCTCCCTGGTTATTGGCCGCTTCAGGTTTTTCTATTTCTTCCTGCTTCCAGTTTTGGTAGTTTGTCGTTTTCCAGAAATGCATCCATTTACTCTAGATTGCCTAATTTATTGGCATATAGCTGCCTCATAATATGTTTTTTAAAATCGTTTTGTATTTCCTTGGTGTTGGTTGATCTCTCCTTTCTCATTCATGATTTTATTAATTTGAGTCTTCTCTCTCTTCTTTTTAATAAGGTTGGCTAATGGTTTATCTATCTTATTAATTCTTTCAAGGACCAACTCCTGGTTTGTTGTTGATCTGTTCCACAGTTCTTCTGGTCTCGATTTCGTTGAGTTCTGCTTGAATTCTTATTAACTCTCTTTCTTCTGCTGGGTGTAGGATCTATTTGCTGTTTTTTTTTTTCTTTTTTCTCTAGCTCCTTTAGGGTGTAAGGTTAGCTTTTGTATTTTGAGTTCTTTCCAGTTTTTGGATGGCTGCTAGTATTGCGATGTATTTCCCCCTCAGGACTGCTTTTGCTGATCCCAAAGGTCTTCTTAAACGTAGTATCTTCATTCTCATTAGAATCTTTTTAATTTTCTCCTTAATTTCCTGGTTGACCCTTTCATCTTTTAGCAGATGGTCCTTAACCTCCACGTGTTTGAAGTCCTTCCAAACTTATTGTGATTTAGTTCTAGTTTCAAGGCATTATGATCTGAGAATACACAAGGACGATCCCAATCTTTTGAAATCGGTTCAGACCTGAATTGTGATGCGGTATGTGGTCTATTCTGGAGAAGTTCCATGCGAACTTGAGAAGAATGTGTATTCATTTGCGTTGGATGTAGTCTGTAGATATCTGTGAAATCCATATGGTCCAGTGTATCATTTAAAGCTCTCATTTCTTTAGAAATGTTGTGCTTAGAAGACCTATCCAGTGTAGAAAGCGCTCTAGATTGAGTCACCAAGTATAAGTGTATATTATCTAAGTATGTCTTAACTTTGGTTATTAAGTGATTGATATATTTTGAAGCTCCCACATTCGGGGCATATATACTGAGGATTGTTAGGTCCTCTTGTTGGATAGATCCTTTAAGTATGAATATAGTGTCCCTCTTCATCTCTCAATACAGTCTTCGGAGTAAATTTTAGTTTATCTGATATAAGGATGGCTGCTCCTGCTTTCTTTTGGGGACCATTTGAATGGTAAATGGTTCTCCAAACTTTAATTTTCAGGCTGTAGGTGTTTCCTATTGTCTAAAATGAGTCTCTTGTAGAGAGCAAATAGATGGGTCCTGCTTTTTTTATCCAGTTCTGACAGCCTTGCACCTTTTGATGGGGTCATTAAGCCCGTTCACGTTCAGAGTTACTATTGAAAGATATGAGTTTAGTGTCATCATGATACCTATTCAGTCCCTGTTTTTGTGGATTGTTCCAGTGGATTTCTTCTTTAAAGAGGAATTTTGAGAGTCCCCCTTAAAATTTCTTGCAGAGCTGGTTTGGAGGTCAACATATTCTTTCAGTTCCTGCCTGTCTTGGAAGCTCTTTATCTCTCCTTCCATTCTGAATGAGAGCCTTGCTGGATAAAGTATTCTTGGCTGCCATGTTTTTTCTCATTTAGGAACCTGAATGTATCCTGCCAGCCCTTTATGGCCTGCCAGGTCTCTGTGGAGAGGTCTGCTGTTAATCTGATATTCATTCCCATATAAATTAGGGATTTCTTGTCTCTTGCTGTTTAAGGACCTTCTCTTTATCTTTGGAATTTGCAAGTTTCACTCTCAAGTGTCGAGGTGCTGAAGGGTTTTTTATAGAATTTAAGGGGGGATCTCTCTATTTCCTGGATCTGAATGCCTGTTTTTCTGCCCAGATTAGGAATACATATTCTGGCCCTCTGGCCCTTTCAGCGCCTTCGGAAACCCCAATTAACGTAGATTTTTCTCCTCACCCTGTCACTTATTTCCCCTTAATGTATCCTCATGATCTTTTAATGTTTACTTCTTTTTTATCAGTTCTCTCTTTGCCATCAACTTGTCTTCTGTGTCACTCACTCATTCTTCCACCTCGTTAACCCTCGTCGTTAGGACCTCTAGTTTGGATTGCATCTCATTCAATTGATTTTTAAGTTCTGCCTGATTAGATCTAAATTCCTGCAGTCATGAAGTCTCTTGAGTCCTTTGCTTTTTTCTAGAGTGACCAGTAGCTGTATAATAGTGCTTCTGAATTGGCTTTCTGACATTGAATTGTAATCCAGATTTTGTAACTCTGTAGGAGAGAGGACTAGTTGTGATTCTTTCTTTGGAGGTAAGGTTTTCCTTCTAATCATTTTGCTCAGTGCAGAGTGGCCAGAAACAAGTTTGTATTGGGAAAAGGAGAAAAAGAGGGAAGAGAAAGAAGAAAAGAAAAGAAAAAAAGAAGATAGAAAAAGAAAAAAAAAGAGAAGAAAAGAATAAAAGAAAAAAGGGGAGGCAACCAGAAATCAAAAAACAAAAAACAAGGGGGAGTATCCTCTGATTCTGTATACTGTAAATCCCTCGACTTCCCCTGGAACTTTCCAGTGCTGCTTGGTTACTAATTTGTTTTTCCCCTGTCGGTCTAGCTGGTCCTCTGGGGGAGGGCCCTGCTGTGCTGATTTTCAGGAGTTAGCACTTGGGGGAGCTGCTCAGCCCCCTGCCTGGTACAGGGCTCAGTAGGGGTTGTTTACCCCGAGAGGGCCCCAGGAGGAACAACCGCAGTGGCGGCGGCCAGCTCTGGAGCCCTGGAGTCAGCTACTGCAGTAGCCCCAGAGCTCTCCGTCTGCAGGGCCTGGAGGCTCCGGGGCGGGGCCGCTGATCTGCTCAGCTGGGGCAGGAGCGTCCTCGCTGTCCTGGGCCCTCCCCGGCCTCCTGCCCTGTTCCCGAGAGAGAGGCCAGATCCTGGGCTGTGTCCCCGGCGCCCTGGGCTCCCGGCTGTGCTGGTGGGTTCGCGCTCCCGCCCCGCAGCCCCCTCCCCGCGAGCCGCCCGCCCGAGCCCCTCCGAGCTGCTCCGGGTCAATGCATGGGTGCGCTGCAGCCCTTTAGGGAGCTCGGTGCGCTCTCCCCAGAGCGCGGTGTCTGTTAGTGTCCCAGGGGGCCTGAGGGCACCCCCGCCCTCCTGGGGTCCTGCTCTAACTCCCTGCGGGTGCCTTTACGCCCGGGGAAGATCGGTGCAGCTCCTGCTTCTCCGGGACGGGGCTCTCCTGTCCTGGGGACACTCGCCCCGGCCTCAGCCTGGCTCCTCGGGGCCCCTCCCCCTTGGAGGCCTTTTGTTTCTTTATTTCTTTTTTCCCATCTTCCTACCTTGGTAGAAGCGCGAACTCTTCTCACTGTAGCATTCCAGGTGTTCTCTCTTTAATTCTTCAGGCCGGAATTCATAGATTTTCAGGATTGATTTGAAGATATCTAGGTAATTTGGTGGGGACAGGTGACTTGGGGACCCTACTCTTCTGCCATCTTGCCCTTTCTCCTCTCTTAATATTAGAGATATTTGGATGGCTGCATTGAACTCATACCATCCTACAAATAAATTATCTTTTTTTAATTTATTTTTATTATTTTAGAGATTATTTGTTTTAGAGAGTTCAAATGAGAGAGAAGAAAGAGAGAATCTCAGGCAGACTACCCTGCCTGAACCCAGAGCCCAATACGGGGCTCCATCTTACCGCCTTGAAATCATAACCTGAGCTGAAACTTAACCCATTGGGCCACCCAGGCACCCCTAAATAGCTTTTTAATATGCAAACACAAGCACTAGATTTAAGCAAAAATCTTCACTCCATAAAGAAAATGTGCTATCCTCCCTTACTTCTATTTCTGTGACTACTGAATGACTATACCAACAACTGGAGAAGATAACAGAGCTTTCTTTTCTGCTCTACTAAAGTTCACCATGTATTTTTTATACTAGGCCTTGTGTAGACTTTAACTTTTGTTCAATATGTTTTAGTATCTACAAAACCTCCAGAAAAGTTGAAATTCGATGAATTTTCTTTTAAAAGGATAAAAGGTTTTTAAAACCCACTTTTATGGTTCTCCTTGGTGACTGAAGATATTAAACTAAATTAATGATAAACTGAAAGGACAACTAAACCAAGCAGAAGTAGGTGAAGAAATTTTTCCATTAGAGTAAAATTACTGAAAATGCCAGATTATAGTAAGAGATGTATTTGGCTAAATTTTAGGGAGCCACTTATGAAGTAAACTCAAAAAAGCATTTCATTAAAAAAGGCATTTCAAAGCACTTTTTCCTAGTGCTGATATTTAAGAAAAACAGAGAAGAGAAAATATTAAGGCCTGGGATTAATGAGATTTATAATCTAGTAGGAGAAGGAAAATAAACCCACATGGATATGTGTGTGAAAAGGACAACCATACAGTATATTACTGAAATAAATTAAAACCCTAACATCAGGAAGAGTGCTCACTTTGGCCGCACAGATGCTAAAGTCAGGAAGAAAGTTTTTTTCTTTCTGTCTCAGCCACCTCTACTCTCCACTACAGATACAGCTTACCCTGACAAACATCCTAAAGCTTAATTGGTACCATTTCCTTCCTGGCATCTTGAGCACAGCAAAATATATTCTACCACTACCCTAGCAACTTCTAGTCAAGATTCTCATCTAATAGATTCTTATATAAATATTCAGTTGCCCTTAGAATTTAAATAATGGCTGTGATTTGGCAGATCAGTAGTGTTATTTTCTAGACATATTTTGCCCACAGTATTTTTTCCACACAGTCCTCCATGCCATCAGATATGATGCCAACCTCAGAAGCAAAAGTTACTTTCACTTCATTCCGGACATAACTTCTCATCTTTTCTAAGTAGCATCCTTTAGTTTTGTGAATATCTTTATTCCATTTAGAGACCCATCTTCTTCCCATTATGGTTGATAGTATTCATAATTAATTGAAGGTGAATGTATGTTACAAACAGAAATTTCTTTTTTTTTATGATAGTCACACAGAGAGAAAGAGAGGCACAGGCAGAGGGAGAAGCAGGCTCCATGCACCGGGAGCCAGACGTGGGACTCGATCCCCAGTCCTCCAGGATCGCAACCTGGGCCAAAGGCAGGCGCCAAACCGCTGCGCCACCCAGGGATCTCCACAAACAGAAAATTCTTTAGAACTCTGGAGAGGCAATCATTCATCATATAGGTAAAAATAATGGCATTGCTTCTGCCTTCCTGGAGCTTATGGGCTGGGAAAGACATAGAAGGTCTTACTTCTCAGAGATACTGTTTCTCTTTAGTTCATGTCAATAAATCTCCCTGAATCATTTCAATGAATTTCCTCTTTTCTTTCTCAATTCTGTCCACAGATCCCAGATTAATTTTTAATGCCCCTCTCTTATCTTATGACTCATTTGCATAAGAACCTAAATGATTCCTGTATGCCCCCCAAATCCCCCACCCCTGCCAGTATTAAACTCCTTAGTGTAGTATATAGGCTGTCTGCAATTTAATTCAACTGATCCTTCCAATCCTCTATCATATGTAAGAACTTACATTTAACACTGCATTAGGGACATGTACTTTGATGACTTTTGCATGTATTTTCTGATTGTAGCTGACAATAATTATATGAGATATGTAGTATGTATGTTGATTTTTTTCAGATGAAGAAACTAAAATATAAACAGTTTGCACCATCACCTATTTCCACACAGATAATGAATGCTGGCTCTGGGATTAAACTTAGTGTTATTTGATCTCACTTGTTCACTACAGTAAGTTAAATAATGGCCCCCAAAGATATCAGGTCCTAAACCCTGGAACCTGTAAAATCTGATATCTTATTTAGCAAAGCCTATGCAGACACATCTGCATAATTAAAGTAACAATCTGGAGGTGGAGCAATTACCTGAATTAAATGGATGAACTCTTAATGCAATCACAAGTGTCACTACAAAGTGAGGCAAGTAGAGACTTGACACAGACACTAGAGGAGGGCAGCAATGTGACCATGGAGGCAGAAGATGGGAGTGATGTGACTACAAACCAAGAAATGGCAGCAGCTATCAGAGCCTTCAGAGGGGGAGTACCCTCTCAATACCTTGCTTTGGCTCAGTGATATTTATTTCAGACTTTTGGCCTCTGGAACTTGGAAAAATTGTTTTCTATTGTTTTAAAGCCTCCAAGTTGTGATCATTTGTTACAGCAAGCCACGGGAAATTAATGCAAGAACAGAAACTCTGTTCTACACTGCCACCCTATAGGCAAATTCTCTGGTTCCCAAATCAGAATCCTCTCAGTAGGAATTAGATGGCCACAGATCTGGATACAGGGCATTACTTTCCAAGTCTGGTGCAGTAATAAATACTTGGGTAGAAAAGTCAGATACCCAAACCTGAAAGGAAATGAGGTACCCAGAGTCCAGGGATACTGTCTTCAAAAAAAAAAAAAAAAGGCATCAAATTAGAATTAGAGAAGCATCGCAGAAAGCATAGGCCAAGAGCAACCTAAATAATTATGTAGCTTCCTTTTACTTGTTATACTGAAAGAAAAGTTGATTCTTGAACTTGTCAGTCCTAATCCTGCAAGATAGAGAGAGCTACTTGTTTCTTTTTTTTAAATTTTTTATTAATTTATGATAGTCACAGAGAGAGAGCGAGAGAGAGAGGCAGAGAGAGAAGCAGGCTCCATGCACCGGGAGCCCGACGTGGGATTCGATCCCGGGTCTCCAGGATCGCGCCCTGGGCCAAAGGCAGGCGCCAAACCGCTGCGCCACCCAGGGATCCCGAGCTACTTGTTTCTAAAGGGAGAGATTCCCATGTAAGAACAAACTAGTAAGGTAGGTTTAATGAATGTAGTCACATGTACTCATTGTTGGGTGAACAGCTGCAAGTAGGTGTATGGTTTAATGACGTGGCAACATAAAAACAGATCTCTGGGTATATGTAAAGCTTTGGGCTTTGACTGATTCTACTCAACATGTACATCATTAAGTGCTAGCAACAGAAAGACACCAGGATCAAGATGCAGATTTCGTCACCTAGGGCTACACATCATTCAGTGACAAATATATAATAAATTAAACCAGATTGAATTTATAGGCACAGCTTGGAGATATTGTGTCTTCAATTCCAGACCACCAAAATGAAGCAAGTATCTCATGAAAGTGAATCAACTGAATTTTTTTTGGTTTTGCACTGCATATAAAGGTTATGTGTATACAATATTGAAGTCTATTAAAAGTGTGCAATAGCATTATGTCCAAAAAACACAATGTATATACCTTAAATTTAAAAATACTTTATTACTGAGATGCACGGGTGGTCCAGTGGTTGAGCATCTGCCTTCAGCTCAGGGCATGATCTTGGAGTCCCAGGATGGAGTCCCACATGGGGTTCCCCACAGGGAATCTGCTTCTCCCTATGCCTAGGTCTATGCCTCGTTCTCTTTCTGCATCTCTCATGAATAAATAATTAAAAAATAAAAATACCTTTATTACTAACAAATGCTAACCATCATGTGAACTTTCAGTTGGTTGCAATCACTGATCATAGATCCACGTAACAAATTAAGTAATAATGAGTAAGTTTGAACTGCAAGAAGGACACAGAGACATGAAGTGAGAAATGCTGTTGAAATAAAAATAACACCAAAAGACTTGCTCAATGCACGTTTGCCACAAACTTCAATTTGTAAAAAAAAAAAAAAAAAAAAAAAGATTTGTGTGAAGCACGATAAAATAAGGTATGTCTATATAAAAAAGTGTTAAAGTGATTAGTTATTAAAGAAAAAAGGGTTTTTTTTCTCATAACATTTATCAAAATAAATTCTCAGATGAATTAAAGGCATAATTGTGAAACAATGAAACTACTGACATATAGTTGATAATATAGGTGAATTTTATATGAACATGGATAGAGAAAGCCTTTTTAAGCATAAAAGTCATAATGATATCACCAAGATGGCAAAAAAATGATCTTCTCCAGTTCCCTCAGAGAAAAACCAACTAGGAGTATCTATAGTCAAGGCATCTTTGTGAAAGTCCTAGAACCAAGGATGAGGCTGGAGTATCTACTTGGCTCAGAAAAAAATAAAATAAAATAATGCATTTGAAGGGTAAAGGAGCAGTTTTACTTTGACCTAATCACCCTTTCCCAAAACCAGTGCAGTACAGCACAAAGATATACTCCCAGAAACCTCTGATTTCTCCAGTGTGGAAAGCCCAAGGGAGGGTATCCAGCTTCTCCACTGTTATGAGTGCTTCTAAGGATGCCTACACTTCAGTCTCATCTCACAGGGACCACTGGAGAAATAAATAGCATAAGACTTTCAAGCATCAGAGATGGAGAGGGAGAAAGGGGCTCATAGCAATTAAGGCAGGGATCATGGTAAGCTGTGGTTTGGGGAGTGTAAGTACCTGAACAGAGCTCTTAGCTAAGAGCCAGAGTGAGAGCCATTTGGAGAACCAAAGTGATGGTGCTCACTTCAGCAGCACATATACTAAAATCGGAATGATACAGAGAAGATTAGCATGGCCCTTGCACAAGGATAACATGCAGCATTCCATATTTTTTCAACTTCTGGTCTTTGGCCTTGTCAGAATCATCCAGGGTGAAATTTACTTAGGTCATGGTTGATATTCTTGACTCAGCCCGCTCACATACAGCCACTCTGCACTTAGCAAAATGACTAGAAGGAAGAATTCAACACAAAAGAAAGAATCAGAAACAGTACTCTCTGCCACAGAGTTACAGAATTTAGATTACAATTCAGTATCAGAAAGTCAATTCAGAAGCACAATTATAAAGCTACTAGTAGCTCTGGAAAAAAAGCATAAAGGATTCAAGAGACTTCATAACTGCAGAAATTAGATCTAATCAGGATGATATTAAAAATCAATTAAATGAGATGCAATCCAAACTGGAGGTCCTAATGATGAGGGTTAATGAGGTAGAAGAAAGAGTGAGAGATATACAACACAAGTTTATGGCAAGGAGGAAGCTGAGGAAAAAAGAGAAAAACAATTAAAAGACCATGAGGAAAGGTTAAGGGAAATAAATGATAGCCTGAGAAGGAAAAATCTACATATTGAACAAATCATAGCTGAGAACTTCCCTAATTTGGAGAGGGAAACAGGCATTCAGATCCAGGAGATAGAGATATCCTCTATCAATAAAATAAAAAATAAAATAAAATAAAATAAAATAAAATAAAATCAATAAAAACCGTTCAACACCTCAACATTTAATAGTGAAACTTGCAAATTTCAAAGATAAAGAGAAAATCCTTAACGTGGTAAGAGACAAGAGATCCATAACTTATATGGGGAAAAATATCAGATTAACAGCAGACCTCTCCACAAAGACCTGGCAGACCAGAAAGGGCTGGCAGGATATCAGGTCTTAAATGAGAAGAACATACAGCCGAGAATACTCTATCCAGCAAGGCTCTCATTCATAATAGAAGGAGAGATAAAGAGCTTCCAAGAGATGCAGAAACTGGAAGAATATGTGACCACTAAACTAGCTCTGCAAGAAATGTTAAGGGGGACCCTGTAAAATAAATAGGAAGCCCAAAGAACCTACCCACAAAAACAAGGACTGAATAGGTATTATGGTGACACTAAGTTCATATCTATCAATAGTTACTCTGAACATGAATGGGCTAAATGATCCCACCAAAAGACACAGGGTTTCAGGCTGGATAAAAAAGCAAGACCCATCCATTTGCTGTCTACAAGAGACTCATTTGAGACCTAAGGACACCTCCAACCTGAAAATGAAAGGGTGGAGAACCATTAACGTTCAAATGGTCCTCAAAAGAAAGCTGGGGTGGCAATCCTCCTATCAGATAAAGGTTATCCCAAAGACTGTAGTAAGAGATGAAGAGGGACACTATGTCATACTCAAAGGGTCTATCCAACAAGAAGACTTAACAATCATGAATATTTATGCCCCTAATGTGGGAGCTGCCAAGTATATCAAACAATTAATAACCAAAGTAAAGACATATTAAATTATAATACACTAATAGTAGGAAACTTCAACCTAGCACTTGCGGCAAATGACAGATCTTCTAAGCACAACATCACCAAAGAAACAAGAGCTTTAAATGATACACTGGATCATATGGATTTCACAGATATCTACAGAACTTTAGGTCCAAACACAACTGAACACACATTCTTCTCAAGTGCACATGGGACTTTCTCTGGAATAGACCATATTGGCTTACAAACCAGGTCTCAGGCAATACCAAAAGATTGGGATTGTTCCCTGCATATTTTCAGACCACCATGCTTTGAAACTTAAACTCAATCACAAGAAGGAATCTGGAAGAAACTCAAACACATGGAGGTTAAAGTGCAGCCTGCTAAAAGATGAAAGAGTCAACCAGGAAATTAGAGAAGAATTAAAAAGATTCATGGAAACTAATGAGAATGAAGATACAACCATTCAAAATCTTTGGGATACAGCAAAAGCAGTCCTGAGAGGGAAATACATCACAATATAAGCATCCCTCAAAAAATTGGAAAAAACAAATACACAAGCTAACCTTGCACCTAAAGGAACTGCAGAAAGGACAGCAAATAAACCTATACCAAGTAGAAGAAGAGAGTTAATAAAGATTCGAGCAGAACTCAATGAAGTAGAGACCAGAAGAACTGTAGAACAGATCAACAAAACCAGGAGTTGGTTCTTTGAAAGAATTTGTAAGAGAGATAAACCATTATTCAGTCTATTGAAAGAAGGAGAAAGGACTCAAATTATAATATTATGAATGAAAGGTGAGAAATCACAACCAATACCAATGAAATACAAAATTTAAAATAAAAAAAACCATGTAATTTTATATATATATATAATAAAAATATTATTATAATATTTTAATAAAGCAATTTATTTATACACCAATAAATTAGTCAATCTAGAAGAAACAGACACATTTCTGGAAAACCACAAACGACCAAAACTGGAACAGGAAGAAACAGAAAACCTGAACAGGCCAATAACCAGGGAGGAAATTGAAGCAGTCATCAAAAACCTCCCAAGACACAAAAGTCCAGAGCCAGATGGCTTCCCAGGGGAATTCTATTAAATATTTAAAGAAGAAACAAAACCTATTCTACTAAAGCTGTTCTGAAAGATAGAAAGGGACGGAATACTTCCAGACTCATTTTATGAAGGCAGCATCACCTTAATTCCAAAACCAAAGACCCCACCAAAAAGGAGAATATAGACCAATATCCCTGATTAACACAGTTGCAAAAATTCTCAAAAATATACTAGCCAATAGGATCCAACAGTACATTAAGAAGATTATTCACCGTGACTAAGCAGGATTTATCCCTGGAATGCAAGGCTGGTTCAACACTCTTAAAACAATCAACGTGATAGATCATATCAACAAGAGAAAAAACAAGAACCATATGATACTCTCAATAGATGCAGAGAAAACATTTTTTAAAAGATTTTATTTCTTCATGAGACACACACATACACACACAGAGAGAGAGAGAGAGAGAGAGACAGAGACACAGGCAGAGGGAGAAGCAGGCTCCACGTAGGGAGCCCAAGGTGGATTCGATCCTGGGACTCCAGGATCAGGCCCTGGGCTGTAGGCGGTGCTAAACCACTGAGCCACCCGGGGGGCCCCAGAGAAAGCATTTGACAAAATACAGCATCCATTCCTGATCAAAACTCTTCAGAGTGTAGGGAAGGAGGGAATATTCCTCACCACCTTAAAAGTCATCTATGAAAAGCACACAGCAAATATCATTCTCAATGGTTGGAAATACTGAGAGCCTTTCCCCTAAGATCAGGAACACGACAAGGATGTCCACTCTCACCACTGCTATTCAACATAGTACTGGAAGTCCTAGCCTCAGCAATCAGACAACAAAAAGAAATAAAAGGCATTGAAATTGCAAAGAAGTAGTCAAACTCTCCCTCTTCACAGATGACATGGTAAGGTACCTATAAAACCCAAAGACTCTACCCCAAGATTGCTAGAACTCATACAGCATTTCGGCAATGTGGCAGGATACAAAATCAATGCTCAGAAGTCAGTGGCATTTCTATACAGTAATAATGAGACTGAAGAAAGAGAAATTAATCAATACCAAAATCCCATTCAGGTTTATTGCACCCAAGCATAAGATACCTAGGAATAAACTTAACCAAAGTGATAAAGGATGTATACCCTAAAAACTACAGAATGCTTCTGAAAGAAATTGAGGAAGACACAAAGAGATGGAAAATATTCCATGCTCATGGATTGGAAGAATTAATACTGTGAAAATTTCTCTGCTACCCAGGGCTATTTACACATTTAATGCAATCCCTATCAAAATACCATAGACTTTCTTCAGAGAGTTGGAACAAATCATCTTCAGATTTGTGTGGAATCAAAAAAAGACCCTGAATAGCCAGGGGAATTTTGAAAAAGAAAACCAGAGCAGGGGGCATCACAATGTTGGATTTCAAGTTGTACTACAAAGCTGTGATGATCAAGACAGTGTGGTACTGGCACAAAAACAGACACGTAGATCAGTGGAACAGAATACAGAACCCAGAAACGGGCCCTCAACTCTATGGTCAACTAATATTCAACAAAGCAGAAAAGACTATCTCCTGGAAAAAGGACAGTCTCTTCAATAAATGGTGCTGGGAAAATTGGACAGCCATGTGCAGAGGAATGAAACTAGACCATTCTCTTACACCATACACAAAGATAAACTCAAAATGGATGAAAGATCTAAATATGAGACAAGAATCCATCCAAATCCTAGAGGAGAACACAGGCAACACCCTTTTTGAACTTGGCCACAGAAACTTCTTGCAAGATACATCTGTGAAAGCAAGGGAAACAAAAGCAAAAATGAATTCTTGGGCCTTCATCAAGATAAAAAGCTTCTGCGCAGCAAAAGAAACAGTCAACAAAACTAAAAGACAACCTACAGAATGGGAGAAGATATTTGCAAATGACATATCAGATAAAGGGCTAGTATCCAAGATCTAAAAAGAACTTAGTAAACTCAACAGCAAAGAAACAAACAATCCAATCATGAAATGGGCAAAAGACATGAACAGAAATCTCACAGAGGAAGACATAGACAAGCACATGAGAAAATGCTCTGCATCACTTGCCATCAGGGAAGTACAAATCAAAACCACAATGAGATACCACCTCCCACCAGTGAGAATGGGGCAAATTAACAAGGCAGGAAACAACAAATGTTGGAGAGGATGCGGAGAAAAGGGAACCCTCTTGCACTGTTGGTGGGAATGTGAACTGGTGCAACCACCCGGGAAAACTGTGTGGAGGTTCCTCAAACAGTTCAAAATAGAGCTGCCTTATGACTCAGCAATTGCACTGCTTGGGGTTTTACCCCAAAGATACAGATGCAGTGAAAGACCGAGACACCTGCACCCCAATGTTTATAGCAGCAATGTCCACAGTAGCCAAACTGTAGAAAGAGCTTCAGTGCCCATTAAAAGATTAATGGATAAAGAAGATGTGATCTATATACACAATGGAATATTACTCAGCCATTTAAATGACAAATACCCTCCATTTGTTTCAATGTGGATGGAACTGGAGGGTATTATGCTGAGTGATGTAAGTCAATCGGAGAAGGACAAACATTATATGGTTTCATTCATATGGGGAATATAAAAATAGTGAAAAGGATTAAAGCAGAAAGGAGAGAAAATGCGTTGGAAATATCAGAGAGGGAGACATAACATGAGAGACTCCTAATTCTGGGAAACAAGGGGTAGTGGAAGGGGAGGTGGGTGAGGAAATGCGGTGACTAGGTGATGGGCACTGAGGATGGCATTTGATGGGAAGAGCACTTGGTGTTATACTATATGTTGGCAAATCAAACTCTAATAAATAAAAAATATACAAAAAAATGAGAAGCGAAGAAAAAAAAAGTGATGACGCCCCAACCCAACTGGCTGGGTTTGGTTCTGTGTGTCCACCTAAAGGTCTCTATAAGGAATGCCTGGGTGGCTCAGTGGTTTAGCCTGCCTTCGGCCCAGGGCATGATCCTGGAGTCCTGGGATCAAGTTCCGCATCAGGCTCCCGGCATGGAGCCTGCTTCTCCCTCTGCCTGTGTCTCTGCCTCTCTCTGTGTGTCTTTAATGAATAAATAAATAAAATCTTTAAAAAACAAAAACAAACAAACAAAAAAACAAAGGTCTCTATAGACAGAGCCATCTTACAGCCTGCTCACACAGGGAAGGAAGTCAGCAAACCCACCCAGTGTGGTACACTGCCTCACCTAGGAGCCTAATCAATGATCTATGAGAGGTCACACAGCCCAGGCTATGACCTCACCTAGACAAAGAGCCAACCCAGTAGCTCTGTTCAATTGTTGAGCAGAGACTACAGCCCTTCTTATTCAGGACACCTCAATAGTGACCATGGACATCCTTGGAGCTCAACATACAGGACACAGAGCATAGCCAATGGCCCTGTCCAGCACTAGAACCCAGCCCACAGCCTTGCCTGATTGCTGAGCACAGCCTGAGGTCCCCCCTAATCCCAAAGAGACTTTACCTGAATGCCGAGTCATGCCAGAGGCACATCTGGATTGGGGGCACAGCCTGTACTCTCACCCTACCAGGGCCAATTGCAGACCCAGCCTGCAGCCCCACTCATAAGCAAAGTAAAAACTAGTAGCACCACTCTGCCTGTGACTCCAGCCCACCAGAGGTGAATGCTGATCCAGCTAATGGCTCCACCTGACCATGAAGCCAATACAAAGCCACTCAACCAGGGAGCCAGCCAGCAAGCAGCCCAATCTGAATGCCAAGCTGAGTCAGCAGGCTCACCTAACCAAAGAGCTCAGCCAGGAGTACTCCTATCTCAGAGAAGAGACAGAAGCCTCACCAAATTAGAGACCCTAACAGTAAGCCCCTCCTGCCCTCAGTTACTTCCATCTGACCCATCCAAGCCCCACAGTGAACTATTATTGGTTTAAAAGAGAATGCTGAAACTATAAGATAGGGTACATAAGCCTCATGGCACTAACAAAGAAAAACCCTGTAGTAGATGAGCAAAGTATTGAGATAGAAGAATCAAAGCACACCACCACAAAGGGTCATCAAATCAGAAAAATAAGACAGCAAGGGACAAAGAAGAGAATATAGGAATTACAAAACAGTCAGAAAAAAACAATTAACAAAAGTTAAAAAGAAAAGAATACAATTAACAAAATGGCCATAGTAAGGCCCTACCTATCAATAATTACTTTAACATTGGTGGATGAAATTCTCCAATCCAAAAACCTAGAGAGGCTGGGATGGTTAAAAAAAAAAAAAACAGGAAACTAGATCCAACAATATGCTGTCTACAAGAGATTCACTATAGTTTTAAAGACACACATAGATTGAAAGTGAAGGGATAGAAAACATTCCATACAAATGGTAACCAAAAGAGAGGAGGAATGGCTATACTTCTATCAGAAATAGAGTAAGTTTCAAATAGTCACAAGAGACAAGGAATGTCACTGTATAATGATAAAAGGATTAGTTCACAAACAAGCCATAATAATTGCAAATATGTATGCATCCAACATCAGAACATCCAAATATATAAAGCAAATAATAACAGAGCTGCATGGAGAAATAAACAACAATACAATAAGAAGGGTTTTAATATTCCATACCCAATAATTGATGGATTACTCAGACAGAAAATCAATAAGGAAAGAGCACTACAGTGTTATCTGACTGTATATACACATGATTGCATATAACATATGACTATATGATCATATATTGTTATTCAACACTAGATAGTGATATGTGAAAAACACTATAGATCAAATAGACGTAGCAGACATATATAGAACATTCCACCCAACAGCAGCAGAATACAATCCTTCTCAAGTGCAGACAGAACATGTTCCAGGACAGATCATATGTTTAGACACAAAAAAGTCTTAACAAATTCAAGAAAATTAAAATTATATCACATGTCTTTTCTGACCACTATATAGATACCAATAAGAAGAGGAAAGTTGGGAAATTCACAAACATAGAAATCAAAACACACTACTGAACAAACTATGGATCAAAGGAGAAATTAAAAAATCTTGATATAAATGAAAATGGAAATATAACATGCCAAAATTTATGGAATGCATTAAAAGCTGTTCTAAGAGGAAAGTTACAATCATAAACACCTACATTAAACAAAGAAATATCTCACATAAACAATCAAACTTTACAACTCAAGGAGCTTGAACTAAGGTCAATGGTAACAGAAGAAAAAATAATTAGGATTAGAATAGAAAAAATGAAACACAGAAGAATAAAACAAAAGACTAACAAAACTAAAAAAAATTTAAAAGAATTAGTTTTTTTTTAAAAAACTACACAAAATTGACAAGCCTTTCACTAGGCTAACCAAGAAAAAGAGAAAAAGACTCAAATGAATAAAATTATCAATAAAAGAGGGATATTACAATTGAAACATCATTCCAAAATATCAGAAGAGGGCAGCCTGGGTGGCTTAGCAGTTTAGCACCTGCCTTTGGCCCAGGGCCTGATCCTGGAGACCAGGGATCGAGTCCCACATCAGGTTCCCTGCATGGAGCCTGCTTCTCCCTCTGCCTGTGTCTCTGCCTCTCCCTCTCTCTCTGGCTCTCATGAATGAATAAATAAAATCTTTTATATCAGAAGAGACTACGATAAGCAATTATATACCAATGAATTGGATAATCTAGAAGAAATTGTACATTTCTAGAAACATACAACCTAACAAGACTGAAGCAAGAAAAAAAACAATATCTGAGCAGAATAAATATGAGAAAAGCCATTGAATCAGTAATCAAAAACCTCCCAAAACAGAAAAGTCCAGGACAAGATAGTTTTACTCATGGATTCTACCAAACACTGGTGAATTTAAAGAATCAAAGCCAATCCTTCTGAAATCCTTCCAAAAATTGAAGAAGAGGGAATACTCCCAAATTCACTTTATAAGACCTCCACTATCCAGATACAAAAGGCATGGGATCCCTGGGTGGCGCACGGTTTGGCGCCTGCCTTTGGCCCAGGGCGCGATCCTGGAGACCCGGGATCGAATCCCACGTCGGGCTCCCGGTGCATGGAGCCTGCTTCTCTCTCTGCCTCTCTCTCTCTCCATGTCTATCATAAATAAATAAATCTTAAAAAAAAGGCATATAGATACTAAAGGCCCAATAGCCCGATGAACATAAATGCAAAAATTCACAACAAAATACTAGTTAATAAAGTTAGCACATTAAAAGGATGGTATGCCACAAAGATGGGATTTATCCCTAGGATGCAAAGAAGGCTCAACAAACACAAGTCAATAAACATGATACATTAATATATCGTTGGATAAAAATCACAGAATCCTCATAGCAAAAGCATAATAAAAGCATTTCATAAAATGCAACATGACAAAAATAAAGCCCATATGTAATATAATTAAAACTTCTGGAAGAAAATATAGGGTTAAAAACTCCTTGATGTTGGTCTTGGTAATGAGTTTTTGCATAGAACACCAAAAGCACAAGCAACAAAGCAAAAATAAACAAGTGGCTCTACATCAAACTAAAAAAGTTATCTTTACAGCAAAAGAAATTATTAACAAAATACTTATAACAGAATAATAATGGTGACACAAAGAATAGGAGAAAATACGTGTAGACCATATGTCTGATAAGGCATTAATTTCCAAAATATTTAAGGAACTTCTACAACTCGATACTTAAAAAACAAAGAAAACCCCAAATAATTCAATTAAAAAAGGGGCGAAGGACCTGAGCTGATATTTTTCCAAAGAAGATATCCACATGTCCAAGAGGTACATGAAGTTGTGCTTAACATCAGTAATTACCAAGAAATACAAATCAAAAACACAAAAGATATCACCTCACACTTGTGAGAATGACTATCATCAAGAAGACAACATATGTTGGAAAGGAAATGGAGAAAAGGAAATACTTCTGCGCTGTCAGTGGGAATGCAAATTGGTGCAGTAGGTATGAAAACAGTATGAAGGATTCTCAAAAAATTTAATACAGATTCTCAAAAAATTAAATACTCTATATGATCTACCAATCCCACTTCTGGGTATATATACCTAAAGGAAATGAAATTAGTATCTTTAAGAGATGCCTGCATCCCTATGTTCACTGCAGCATGGTTCACAATAGCCAAGACATATAAAGAACCCTAAGTCTCCACTGACAGATGAATGGACTAAGAAAGTATGGTGCATAATACCGACATATATTCAAATACAGGTGTGGGCACACAGGAATACTAAAAAAGAAAAAATCTTGGGGCACCTGGGTGGCTCATTTGGTTAAGCATCTATCTGCTTTTGGCTCAGGTCACAATCCCAGGGTACTGGGATCAAGCCCCACATCAGGCTCCTTGCTCAGCGGGAAGCTTTCTTCTCCCTTTCTCTCTGCCCTCCCTGCCCCCATTTGTGGTCTATCAAATAAATAAATAAAATCTTAAAAAAAAAAAAAGAAATCCTGCCATTTGGAACCACATGGATGTATCTTGAAGTCATTATGCTAAGAGAAATAAGTCAGACAGAGAAAGATAAATGCTGTATGATCTCACTTACATGTGGAATTTATAAAATCAAACTCATAAAAATAGACAATAAAAAGGTGTCACCTGGGAGAAGGGCGTGGAGAGATGGAGGAAATGGTTACAAGATAAATAACTACTAGGGGTAAAATACACAGGATGGTGACTACAGTTAACAGTAATGTATTGTATATATGAAAGCTCCTAAGAGAGTAGATCTTAAATGTCCTCACCACATTCTCTAAAAAAAAAGGTAGCTGTGACATGATGAATGTGTTAATCAACCTTCCTGTAGTAATCATTTCACAATGTAATCACATTGTACACCTTAAATTTACATGTTATATGTCATTCATGTGTCAATAAACCTAATGAAAAATATCATTCTGGAAAAAATAACAAAAAGATAAACTATAAAGGGCACCCTGGCAGACATAACTATGCACAACCTAAAAACTAGGAAGGGTGAAAACATGAAAAACTAATAAAAGGTCAATAAAACTTGGGGAAAATCTTTGCAACTTTCACAACAAATAAAAAAATACCTCGATGCTTTAAAAGATTAAGTCAGTAAGAAGAATAATAAGCATTACACACTGAAAACCAAGCAAAAAGCACAAATAGGAAATATAGATACACACAGAAATATAACTACACAAGGCACACATGCACACAACTTGATCAACCTGCTTAGCATTAAAGAATTGGAGAAAATATACAGTTACCTCCTACTTTAACCATATTTTCAGACTGAAACAATGAAAAAATAATTAGACAGTGTTTGGGAAGCATACAGAAAAACAGACACAGTCATGTATTGCTTGTGAAAAAAAGGTACATTATTGAAGAGTAATTTAAAATCATAAATCAGGGATCCCTGGGTGGCGCAGCGGTTTAGCGCCTGCCTTTGGTCCAGGGCGCGATCCTGGAGACCCGGGATCAAGTCCCACGTCGGGCTCCCGGTGCATGGAGCCTGCTTCCCTCTGCCTGTGCCTCTGCCTCTCTCTCTCACTGTGTGCCTATCATAAATAAATAAAAATTTAAAACAATAAAATCATCAATCAAATGGTTTAAAAATGAATATCAATTAAAAATTCTACTCTGTATTTTCTTTTACTCTTAGGATATAATTTGCAATGTTGCAAACCTCTATACTGTTCAGTAAAGACTCTTTAAATTTGTGTACAATCGAAAGCAACTCCTAAATCAATAGTGAGGAACTGAATTAGTGAATGGTGGTACATCCATTTGATGGAATACTATTGGCCCAAACAAAATATTGGTGAATAGGTGTTTAAAAATTATATAAAAATGAGCAAATTAATTGAAAACAGTGTTGCTTTTATTTATTGTATTAATTGAAAGCAACGTGGTAGATTGTAAAGACACACACAATTTTTATCATGAGGGTGTAAGCAGCATTGATGTGGTTTACCTTTTCTACCTATATTTAAACATTTTCCTACAATAAAAATGAATTTCGTCTTTTGTGGTAAAAGGAAAGATTTTTTTAGAAATAAAAAGAGTTAAATTCTTAAAAAGAGTCAGTATGTGGTCTTTATCCATAGTATTATCTTCGTTCATTTGTATTATCCAGTAACATCCAAAAGTAAAGACTCCCTTCAAGTATATTTTTTTTTTAAATGGAAAGGTCCTCTGTTTTTCTTTTTTATTTATTATGATAGTCACAGAGAGGAGAGAGAGGCAGAGACACAG